>NC_081409.1:214976561-215169061 GCF_030272615.1 Cryptomeria japonica | reverse complement strand
TTTAGATGTTTTGATTAAAAGGCTTTAAGAGTTTCAGAGTTGTTTTACTGTTATTCTGTTATGACAGTCAACCGATTTACTTGACAATGATATTACAATTTGATAGTTTAGTGTTTGAACCAGTCAGTTTTGAGTTTGTCTTGAGAGGTTGTTTTTGTTTGGTGAAAATTTTATGTCAGTTTTCTATCTACTGATTCACCCCCCCCTCTTAGTAGTTGACCAGATCCTTATTGATTCATCATACCATCACAAGCCATGACTAAAAATGTGGCAGCTATGTTCGAGTTTGCCCTAGTTATATCATCGTTCTTGATATATTCTTCCCCTTATGTCTTCCTAACTTCTCTAATTACCAATTCACAAGGAAAGGCGAAGATTCCCTTCAACCTATCGTCCTTGATTTCTCCTGTGAATGCCATCTGTCTCTTCAAGCCCCTCAACCTCAATGGTGTATCCATACTACCAGATTAACACAGACTCGAAACTAAGAATTAGCTAAGCTCAAAATTTACATTTCAATAATAGTAAAATCCATCTACTTCTAAAATAATTCAATGTGAGAGGCAACTGTCGCCTTAACAAATGTACGAACTAAATTCGCCATCCATAATGCTACCACTTCACTAGAGAGGCCTGCAAAGCTATCATCCCAAAGTGTCAGATGTATTAAAATGTAAGACAAATATGCTTTGGTTTATAATGAGCAAATCATCCTTCAAGATCATTTCTTTTAATTCTGGCAGCTAAACTTGCTTCTAGGTAAGCTCTCAGTACAAATGATAATCATTACGATGCTACTTGTAAGATGCACACTTGCTAAGGATTAAGAGTAATCAGGAAAATTAAGCTCATGGGTTAGATAAAGTAGTTAAGCTAGAGGCGAGCGAATGAGCCCAGACTGAGTCTGAACCCTCAAGCTTGAAGTTTATGATAAGCAAGGTTTAATTAGGCATAAATCTACTAGAGATAGCAAAGCCAAGAAGATGGGGAACACTAATGCAAGATTAGGGATTTAATATACATAAGACTATTATACTTATATTATGATTGTATCTTTGTATCAATTGATAAATTTATATCTGTATTCATATATAAAGTTAAAGATTGTTTTATATATCTAAAATTATATATATAACCCTACAACTATATCTATATATTTTTTTAATTTGTACATACAATTTTTTTTTTTTAATTTTTTCTTTTTTATAATTTGTATATACAATTTTACAAACAAGGGTATATCAATATAATAAGAGGACAAGGAAAGAAACCGTCCATAATTAAGGCCTTCAAAAACCACAAATATCAAGGGGATAGCAACTACATATATAACGGCTTAATATATATCTTTATATTCCGGGATACAAGACAAAGAGAGTATCTTCATTTAAATAATTATGGACATATATTAAAATGTAAATGTGTATAAATATGAATTTGTATAAGGTAGACAAAATGTATAAAAATATATTTAACTATATATTTATTCATATATATAAACGAAGGTGAGCAGGAAAGGAAATTAAGTACTAAGGTTAAGTACTACACAGACTAAGGAAGAGACAAAACCTTGGTTAAAGGGTTCTGTTAACTAAATGTTAGCTACAAGATTAAAGTAAATAAGAATCAAAACTATAATATTGTCCTAGAAATTTTTTCCTAAGGGCTACTAGGATAAACCTACCAAAGGGAATATTGGTTAACCAACACCAACTCTTTCTTCCCAAATACCATCAGCTCCTTGGCTAGCCAAAGGAGTATGCAATCATGTTGCCTTCCCTGTAGATGTGATTAATCATAGTATACTTGAAATGCTTAAGTAGTTCAATGGCTCTAAACAATAGATTATTCAATTTCCAGTTTGAGGTCTTACCTATTCTAATGGCATTGATAGTTATTGCTGAGTCACCTTCAATCTCCAACCTTTTGATACCCAAGTCTTTACAAAATAGGAGACCTTTAGTGAGTGCTTCTAATTCTACCTTGTTGTTTGTGGAGATCCCTATAGGTTTTGAAAACCTTGCTACAATCGATCCATCCCATAAATGAATCACTCCCCCTATTCCTGCAATACCTGGATTGCCTCTCAAGACTCCATCAAAGTTGAGTTTAGACCAACCAATTGCTAAAGGAGAACATTTTCAAATTTTCCTCATTAGTACTGATTTGTTACCCCCGAGACTGAAATAGGGGGGAATGATAAGTCCAAACCAGTTTTTCCTAATTTTTTCATCCCTAAGGGTAAATGGGGAGTTATTGAAGTGTCCATTGTTTAATTTGCCATTAGCTACTTCAATAATAGATGCTTCAATTTTATTCAAAAGTCATTCAGGGGATATGACCTTATCTTTGAAGATCCTTCTATTCCTTTCCTTCCATATTTCCCATAAGAGGATCGAAGTAGAGATGATCCATAGAAGTCCATAAAGACTAGACCTAAAATAGATTGGCCAACTTAACATGACCTCTGCCAAATTATTGGGAAGAGTTGTGACCCAATTTAATTTGCTAATCAAATTCAACCAACATATATTAGTGAAATTGCAGCTGAGAAGCAGATGATTCACTGTTTATTCAGCACGAAAACATAGGGGACACCTGCTAGGGCTGACATAACCCAACTTCTTAAACCAGACTGAGGTAAAAATTCTCCTCTACATTGTTGTCCATAAGAAAAGACTTGCCTTTGGGAGACATAGCTTATCCCAACATAATGAGATAGGCAACTCTATCTTGTGAGGGAAGAGTTTCTTATAGAGAGAGCTATACCCATCCTTGACCTTGTAATCTCCAATAGTAGAGATAAACCAAATAAGGATATCATCTTTTTTTCTAATTGTAATTTTCCTCTAGTCTAAGATCTTTGTGAGTTTGTTACCATCCTCGACTGATAGGACCAAATCTACAAGTGATTTCCATTTTCATCCTAATGTTGGATCCATTGGGTGACTGAAAATGTAATCAGCCACAAATTTACCAACTTTTGTCCAAAATATTTTTTATATTTTGATCATTTAGAACCTTCTGAATTGGTGGATAACCGCCCCATGAGTCCTCCCAAAATAATTCTTGATCTCCTTTCCCTAAATTCCATGTCAGATCATGGATGAGGACAACCCTAAAGTTTACTAGGAAGTTCCAAATTCTTGAGCCTTGAGGTGGGCTTAGAGTTCTGAAAATGCTAGTGGGATCTTGAGAGTCTAAATATTTGCTCGACAAGACTTTCACCCACCTTCTATGATGTTCCTTATATGTTTTACACACTAATTTGGCCCCTAGAGACTTGTCTTGTAATTCCAGGTTTCTAAGCCCTAGTCCTCCATTCTCTTTGGGTCAGTAGAGCTTATCCCATGCTATTAGCGTGAATTTCTTCTTATCTACCAGTCCTTGCCAAAAAAATTTTTTGAGCTTTTGTTCAAGTTTATGTTTAACACCCATCGGCAAGGGGAGACAAGTCATTTGGTATTGGGGGAGGGAAGAGGGTACTGACCATAACATGATTACTCTATCGACCGCTGACAACCACTTACCCTTCCAGTTTTGGAGTTTTTGATCAAGCTTGGTTAAAATATGCCCCCAGAGATTGGAGTATATTCGTCCCTTTTCCACTGGGAGACCTAAATACTTATAGGGTAATGAACCTAATTGAAAGCCTAACATGTTGGCAATAGTTTTACTTACCTTCGCATGTGTGTTAAAGAAGAAGAGGTTTGATTTCTCCTTATTGACTACTTGCCCTGATGCTCTAGAGTACCTGTCTAGAATGAGTTTGAAATTTCTAGCTTCTACCAGATTGCTTTCCCCAAACAGTAAGGTGTCATCAGCAAATTGTTGGTGTGTGAGAGGGGGAAGACAATTAACTTGAGATATTACCCTGTTCCTGGGATTTGGAACGGTCCTTCCTAAAACTTTTGCCATGATGATGAAAAGAAAGAGAGAAAGAGGGTCACCTTGCCTCAAACCGCACGTAATTTCAAAGAAGCCTTTTGGCATTCCATTGACTAAGACTAAAACCTTGGGGCTTGAAATACATTCAAAGATTAGATTAGTCCAAGCTCTACTAAAGCCAAAAGCTTCTAACCATTTGTAGAGGAATCTCCAGTTTATGATATCATATGCTTTCCTTATGTCTAATTTCATGAACATATAGGCTTGATGATTGTGTTGAATAGAGTGTATAGCCTCCTGTGCAATGATGACTCCATCAAAGATGGACCTACCTGGGACAAACCCTAATTGCTCCTCTGAAATAATTCTTGGGAGAAAAGGCTTTAGAAGGTTGGTCAAATATTTTGAGAAGATCTTGTAGATAGTGTTACTGAGTGAAATAGGTCTAAAGTTGTTCATTCCATCTACATTCTCCTTTTTGGGAATGAGGGCTAAGAAGGTATGATTAATTTATTTAAGGAATCTTCCAGATCATCTTGCTACTTCCAAAGATTCCCCCAAATCATCCCCTAGAATGTGCCAACAAATTTGAAAGAAGCATGCAAGGAATCCATCTGAACTAGGGGCCTTATCCGGATGAAGTTGGAATAAGGCCTCTTCAATCTCCTGCTTGGATAAATTCCTATTTAGGAGAAGGTTTTGATTATCGTTAATAATTTTGGGAATGTTGTTAAGCAAGTTGGTTTGAGCTGTCAAATCAGAGAGCATTTCTGTATTCAACAAATTTTGAAAGAAAGATACCACTTCTGCTGCTATGCTTTCGGGATCATTTAGAAGCACCCCAAATTCATTCCTAATATGTGTTAATTTATTAATCCTATTTCTATATTTTGTTGTAGCATGGAAGAATTTAGTATCTTGGTCTCCCTCAGAAATCCAAGTCACCCTGGACTTCTACCTCCAGAAGGTTTCCTCCTTTGTCAAAATATCTTCATACTTACAAAATAGTTTTTTTTTCTAATAAGAAGCTATTATGGTTCATACCTTCCTTAATGACTTTATTGTTTAGCTAGGCCAAGGTGGTTTCTATGTCCCTCTTAGTTGCAAAGATATCTCCAAACCAATCCTTATTCCACTGGAGAAGTTTTCTCTTAACATGTTTGATTCTAGTAACAAAACAATAAAGCTTTGATCCCATCACATCTACCTCTTTCCACCATTTCTCAACATTTTCCAAGAAGGATTCATTTTTTATACATATTTTCTCAAATTTGAAAGGACATTTTTTGGGTTTATTGTCCTCCTCAATGGTTAGCTGGATCAGAAAGTGATCTGAGCCTAAGATGGGAAGAATGGAGGCCTTGAAAAGATAGTTAAAAACCAAGATATTACCTCTGAAGAGAAACATATATAATCTTTTTGCGATATTGTTGAAGCCCCGCCATCTATTATTCCATGTAAAGGTGTCATTATCAATTCTAATATCTACCATGTTATAGAAGTTGATCCAATTTTTGAAATCTAACAAAGCTTGTGGTTCCCTTCTTAGACTGCCCGATTTTTCTGAGAGATCAGAAATGACATTGAAATCCCCCACTAAAAATTAATTCTAGTATGGGTGGGAAGTTAGCAACTGTCCCACTTCATGCCACACTACTAACTTCTCGTGCATGGGTATGGGATCATAAATATTGAAGAGGACAAAATTTATGTTGCAACTGAGATGTTTGACAAAAACACACATCCAGAACTTATTGCTAGCAATATGTTTTATTTAAATCCTTCTAGGGTCCCAGATAATGCCCAGACCCCCTAATGCTCCTATTGCAGGCATCGCTTCCCATTCTAAGCAACCTAATTTCTTTTGGAAAATTCCACTCTTAGATTGATTAAGTTTAGTCTACTGGATTAAGGTTAACTCTGCCTTTGAGGTGAGGATGCAACACTTTAATATGTGTTGCTTGTTAGGAGCATTTAGGCCCCTAATATTCCACGTTAGGACCTTCATGGCTAGGTGGGAAGGTACTTTCCCTTCCCTGCATTCATAATCAAGGTTATTTTAGCCTACCCAACAACTTCCCCATCCAAATTTCTAAGCTCAACTATAGATTTTCTACCCCTCTTTTTTCTGAATTGAGCCACAGTCTGGTTTAGTCTTCTTACATAGACAAAAACCTAGCTCCAACATGCTCTCACCTAAGACTCCATCCTCAGTCTCAAGAGGTTGATTTCCTACCCAAACTGCTTCACCTTCTTCCAAAGCCATAAAATGATTAAAGAGACATTCTACCCCAGCTCTAGGATCTTCCAACTCATCCAAAGCTGGGCTATTACCTATTTCTTTGTCTATCACTATTTGTTGTTCCAATAAATCCAACTGCTCCTGCACATCCGCTTTGAATTCCTCAACACCAATTAAGAAATTTTACAATTATGCTCTACAATCTAAATTCACTATCCTCTCATCCCTATTCTTAGAAGAGTTGATGCTTTTGCTTGTGCTACAAACCTCGACGCTAGAGTTTTCATGAACCAAATCCTCACTTATTAAGGGATTGTGCTACAAACCTCGACACCAGAGTTTTCATGAACCAAATCCTCACTTATTAAGGGAGGTGGTTTAACCGGTGTTGGAGAGGAGATATCAACAGGATCCTCAGATGAAACTTTATTAGTCTGGGGACTTCTTGAGTTTCTATTTTTTGATCGAGACTTGCTTTGACTCATAACTGTCATGTTGGCCTTTGAGGGAGCCCTATGAGAGGAATTTTTGTCAACAAAATTCTTAGAATTTCCCTTATTGTCTAGGATATCTAAGTTTAGGATAGAGACTTCGTTATTGGAGACCTGTTTGCACTCAAGAGGATTGCATAGGAAAATATTAGAGGCATTGATTTCACCCTCATAAAAGGAGGGATTTAGCGTCCAACTACTCGACTCTGTAATTAGTTGAATTGGGATTGTGGAATTTGCATGTCGAAATGTATAAGAAGCTCAATGTCTTTAGCCAGGTCCTTATACAGACCTTCGACCCCTATAAAGATGCCTAATTGCGAACCTAAAAATTCCATAATTCTAGGGCAATGAAATTCTATCGGCAGGGGACCTATGTTAACCCATTTAGTAGTTCTCTTGGGATGAAAGGTTTTAGGGTTGAAGTTTGGCATCCTATCAAAACACTGAAATATATATCCTTTCATCAATTTAACTTCATTTTCCAAAATTACTTTTTTGGTATCATTGTCTGTGCAGGTAATGAAGAAATAGTTTGAACCTAAGTTAGTAATGCACACCTGATTAGATAATTCCTCTTTCCACCATTTTTTCATATCATCAAAGATCCATTGTTGTCCATTCCAGTATGCGATGATGCCCTTATTGTAGAAATAATCACAGTATTCGAGCAGAGGGTCCGTAGGTATCTTGATGCTCTTATTGTTCTGGTGCTTGTCGTAAGAAAATCCTTGGCCTGAAATGCTTGCTGTTAGAGGCGATGGATAATTAATAGGTTTAGTTGGTTGGGCATGAAGAGAATTCTTGCTAGGGTTGGAGATAACCCTAAAGCTACCACGTTTGCCCTGCGATAGTCTATTCACCTGCCAATGAGAGTTTGACCGACGTGGAAGGAAACCAGTATTTTTTGACCTTAACCACCTATCATTCAAGATCTTCCTATAATTAAGAGTGTTCCTCATAGAGCTGTTGGCGATGCTAGATGAGTTGGAGAGAGATGACGGGGAACATGCATATTTGGTTCCATATAGAAGAGGGCCACCCATATTTGTAGAAGCAACCAGATGATTCCTCTGAGAATACAATCTCCTCTTGGCTTTTTTCCCTAGGACCACCTGCCACTGTCCTTCCTCATCACTCTGCATCAGAGCGTCTTTGATAGCAGGAAAAGTAGAAATTTGCATGACTGCAGATTCAAAGAGCTAATTTCATAATCAATTTTAGATTTTAAGAAGAGTAATTTAATTTAATTTAAAATGAATCAAATTCCTATAATTGATTTTACTTTCCATATTTTGAGATAAAAAAGAATTATTAAAATTTATATATCTATTTAGAAAAAATATTTCATTTATGATATTATAAATAATAAAAAATGAAAAAAAATATTTAAAATAAACATTTTTTTTTAAATACAAAGGAAATCCAAAAAAAAAACCTTAAAAATCTATCATTCCTAAAAATTTGCTTCTATAACACCATTTTTTTAAACCAATCATAGTATAGATAAATAATTTTTGCAATATCTTAAATTTAAATATATAAATTTCAACTTTACAAAAACTAAGTTTATTTTGAAAGAAAAAATAATAATTGGTGCAAACTAATTGAATAAAAAAGCTTCATCAATGCAATAGCATTGTGTAGAGAAAGTACTAATAAGACTAAATTCTATTAAATATCAACCATATAAAATTAATTAATATATGCTAAAGGTAAATATTTTTTAAATTTGATATCTCTATGTCTTCCACATAAATTTTATTTATAAAATATAAGTATGCTAGTTTATTACTCCCTTTTTATAAGGGAGGAGACTAATGTTTTCATTGCTACTAACAATTGCGATTAATTAATTTATTATCAAAGTACTAAACAACAACTTGGGATATGAACTCATATTTTATTGAAAAGATTTTTAAAATGAATTTTAGATTATTTTTTGAAAACTTCTGATTGGTCAATGACTTTTTCCTGGGGTTTTACCGAAATTTTTGAGATTTTTTTAGAGAGAAAATATTACGTTGACGACAATACAAGTACATGCCTTAATTAATTTGCTGCAATTGTTATTATTATTATTATTTATTTACTGATGTACGTGTCTTTTAATTCTGAGTTTTTGCATTTTGTTGCAGTCGTCGTGTGCAAGAGAATTTGTTTTTTTGTGTTCTGTTTATAGTGAAGTGGTTTGTAATCTGTTTACAGTGAAGTGGGTGTTGCCTTCAAGCAATCTAACATTGCTCTGCTACAACTCTCCTATTTTTCCAAGGTGAGTATTTTTTTTTTGGCATTGGACAAAATAGTGTCATGTTTTTAAACGAATTTCTTTTTAACATCGAGTGCGTAATCTCGATTTTGTTATTTTTGTTTTCCTGTTCTTCGCAACTGGCCACAATACACTTCCAAAAGTTAGTTTGCAACCCTCTCCAGTTAACCCAGAGCAGGACTATACTATGTTGTCTATCACACGAGTTGTCCTAGTCTTTATGCCAGAACTTTAAGCGAGGCCCATGCCAGGAAGGTTACCAAAATGTTGTGTGCCAGGTCAGGCCATTTCATTTCTGTCTTGTGTCAGGGTGCCCTGCCCTTAAGCATGGGGTAACAACTGAGTTCAGAATCTAAAAATCATCAAACCCCATCCATCTGCATTATCAACTGCAACTTCCTTTGCAGAGTTATTACACTAAACATATATGTCTAGGTTAAGGCAAGGAAATTTATCATTCCGCATTTCAAGGCTGTCCTTCTCTTACATCTGCCATTGTAGGATACACAACAACCTCTTCCTATTGTTAACTTGACGGGAAAATTTGGGTAGTTACCCTCTGTCACACACAACGTAGTAGAATAAAATTGCAATGTCAAGCAAACTGTATTTATCCTCCAACTATATTATTTGTTGATATATAAAAACCACCAAATTTTCAAACTCCAATAATAGCCTCCAACGTTTTGTCTAGGATGTAATTGTCTTTGTACTTTGGTTTGAAGTTAAGCAATACCCATATTTTGGAAACATTGTTTCGCCAAATGTAGCTGGGAATACTATGTTTTCGTACCCTATCTTATCGGAGAATCGATATCATTTTTCAGGAATTGTAGTGGGTTAAGAAAAGTGTAGTATAGATTATTGATAATTTTTTAAATTTGTTATTTTTCTAGAAGTAGTAGCATTTCTAAAACTCTGGATATGGTGTGTGTATAAAAGAGTTATATGAATAATTTATAATGTACAAAGGAAATGGTTACAAATCTCTTTCCAATACCTTTGTGTGAATGCATAATATTCCATTGCTCACTAAATTTGCTGCAACTATGGAAGGAATTTGGGGGTTTCTGTAATGCATAGTAAATTATTTATCCAGCAAATCAACATTTGATCAGACAATTTTGTTGTCCACTTGCATTAGGGTTCTTCACGAATTTTGAAAGCCGCAATTTAGAGGACCTATTTAAGTCAGACATCACTACAGGCTGCATCTTGTTTACCCCCGAGCTACTCTTTGATCCCAACAAACAATTTCGAGGGGCAAACCATTCTCCCACCAAGTCAGTCATTCACTTATCCAATATTCGTAGGGGAAATTGTATACTCTTATCCAAGTTGGCCCTTAAATTGTTGTGCATTTAATGGGTTAAAGCTCGGGACTCATTTTTGCAAATGTAGATAGGAATCTCCATAACATCAATATTCCATCCTTATTTCCCTGTCTCTAGTAGGGGTTTCACCTTCGAAGCTGTTTGTGCACCCGCAACAAAAAAACTCAAACCAAATTTGTGTGTATGTTACAACCATTGCATTTCATGGCAGTTGCAATTTTTTTGGCCACTTTGTAAAATTGTTTTTTTTGCTAGATCTGGAATGCAGTGGATTTCGTACATGGCTAATGCTGCATTGTACAAGATTTGCTTGCACTGAGCTTTTTGCTTAAATTTACCCCTACATTGTGCCGATTTCAAGGAAAAGGTTAACAACATTCAGCGTTTGAATCATATTTTTTGCTCCATTTGACTGTAATTATATAGTTTGGAGGTATTTGAATCATATTACAATTTGGATATATTTCCCCTGCATTTTGACATCTCTTTATAAATTCTTAGAGCGTCAATCCTTCTGAGCAAATCCACTGTAACATTATTATCTCCATAAGTTTCACTGGAATATAATTAATTGCATTCGACATTTTCATAGTTCATTAAATTTCTCGAATTTTAATAATATCAATATCACCACAGATATTAACGATTATGTGTAAAGTGTTACCGCATTCAGCATTCATCTCAAGTTCATTCCTAATTACGAGTATACGCAAATTATAATCGCTTAGATCTTTGTTCTCAAGTTTAGCCCTGCATTTGATCTTTTAGCTCAAATTTACCATTCTATCCCTTGCCTCCGCTAAAATGTGTTTAGGTACATGGCAAGTGCACAACAATATACAAGACTGTGGCTTGAGCAAGAGTTTTGATTCGATATCTTTGGCTATAGGTATGGTGACTGATCTACTTGTTTTAATATATGCCTGTATTAATATAGTGGATTTCATAGTAAAGTGTCTGTAGAGCTTTTCCATTTCCTCATATGAATTTAGTTTCAAACGCTTTCCACTTATGCGATTAGCCCAAAGACAAACAAAATCATCTATTTGCATGGCTATCACCGAGCATTTGTATAATCACTTTTTTTGTCTAGTTACTGTTTCATATTCACAGACAATTAAAACATACCCAAACTTGAATGCTACCTTTAATCAAGCTCCAAGGCCTTTTTGAAGAGAAATAATCATTTTTTATGTTTAATGATTGGATTATAGCTTATGCCCCTTGACACAAACTGAATACAAGACAAAATATTATTAAAGTAATGCTCATGTATACAATGAACTCATGTATCTGTTTTATCAGACCAAAAGAGAAATACATATGGTAATTGTTTAGCTACTGCATTAAGTATTAGCAAAAGAAAATGTAGAATTATATGAAAAGATTATAGAATCCCTATTTCAATTATCTAGTTATTTTAGCTATGTCCTTCATCATTGCAAGGCAACAATCTCTGCATTTTAGTCTTTGTCAACCTTGGCTATTTGTTGAGCATATCATGATGATGCTGATAAAAAAATAGTTTTGCTAAATACTTTATCTTTTTGAATGGTTGCTCTACACCCTACAATCATAATTGTCTTACACAATTGAAAGCATAAAATCTTGCTTTAGAACTTAAGAAATCATGCAACATATGTTGTTATCATTCTCAAACATTTGAATTCCACTTATATCTAAAATGATGCACACAAATCAAAGAATGCATAGTTTGATTGATAGAGCACAGTTAGTGAAGGTGATGGCACGTTCTTTTATCACACCATCTACCAAACTTCAAATCCACTGAAGTAATATTGTAAAGGGATTAGGCTGTTATTATCCATAGAGCAGATTATAATTTAATGTGGAAAAGTTTAGGTTATTTAGTGAAGTGCAATATGATTAATGAGTCTACTTTTAACATGTTTTTTGTATGAACTAGCAGAGTATGTTGAAAAAGAATTGTCGCACCAGCTAGAATAAAGATTGAATCATAATTTTGAATGTTGAGAATCAACCCACAAACAACACAAAATCCCTATTTTGATTTTGAACAGAATTATCTAATACGTTTGAAATAATCTACATGAGATTTCTTGTACAGATTGCCGATCATAATTCATATTTAGTCAAAGTATGGACTGTTTTTGATTTGATACTCTCTGATAGTAATTCAAGAACAACAGAGGCATTGTTCAGGTTTTTAGTCAACCACATAAGAATTTAATTACAAAGCAGATAAAGTTCAAAGTCTAATGTTGTATACGCTAATTTGAGTTTGTATCCTTGATGGCTTGTGCAGATAAGATAAACCCACATGGTGGGTTTGAACGTTTGTACTATTCAGTGGACAGTGGTAGCTTGCAACAAGGATCTCAGAAACAGGTGTGCTATGCTTTTGACATCCTTTAAAATCATTACCACCTTTACCATTATCTCACAGTTTCCAAAAACAAATTTCAAAATACCCGGTTTTTGAAAACAAAAGTTGTTATTTCAAGTTGTTTCATTGCTTTCTTGAATTTCAAAAGTTACAATGATAGGATGTAGAATATTAGAGTTAAACATGCATTGATATTACTCTAGTTGGTAATTTCATAGCATGAGCATTGGCATCTTTGTCCAGCTGAATGCTTTTGACAACTTCAAGGAATCGGCTTTTAATTGAATTTACAATTCTCATTTTCTAATACCTATTTATTTGCATTGACTTCATTTCAACTAGCACAATGCTAATTACAAAGATCTCTATTGAGCTGAATTAATCTTTTGTTTTCTGATGAATATTCCAATGCATGATACACTCTAAGAAGCTGTTTATCTAAGTGCATCGTTATCAACATCTAGTAGATCATGAAAGCAAACAACTTGTAGACCAAACAAATCATTAATAAGTCTTTATGTCAAATATTTTCATTCCTATTAATATCGATTGCTCACCGATATAAAAAACATGTAGAGAATTAATGGTAATTCTCTGCTAGATTAACCAGTTTCAAATTGTATTTTGATTGATTGCAATAGTAATTTCTCAGCGGTGATTAAATCTAGCTAAATTTTTAATAGAAAAAAAGTTATTGTGATTTTTCTATTGTTTTTGAAATGAAACCACGTGATATTGATTTATGAGATTATTCAAATATTATGGTACTGTTTAAAATCTACATCATTGATTTTGATTTTAAAGATAAATGCAATGTTCATGTGTATAACCTACTGCTCATGTTTTTAATCTTAGCAACTGTGTTTTGGAAGTTACTGTAAAAAAATCCTTAACATTTAGCGGAACAAATGGAATTTAAGCAGTAAGCGTTATTGATGTTCATGTCTGTATATAGTCTAGTTATTGTGATATATCTATTGCTTTTGAAATGAAATCATGTGGTATTGATTTATCAGATTATTGAAATATAGTTAGCCAGATGAATCAGCGCAACAACTTGTGATAGCTATATGTTCCTAGAAACACTTTTGTTTTTGTTTTCTAAAATTTCCTTTTTTCTGATTGGTCACTCTTAATTTTGCTAGGGTTCTTTTCAATTAAAATTTTGAAAAAAAAAATCTTCCAACCAATGAACAATTAGCTCTAAACTTTTCTAAATATTGTCCTACACTCATTATTATTTTTTCTTCTTGCACAGTTGTCGAGCCCATTAATGCTAGCAATTCTTGCTAATAAATGAGCACGTTAAATGAAGAAAAGCGTAAATTAAAAATCTGCAAACATTTCTATGTCTCTGTCTTTCATACATTAAGAGATGTATAAATATTTGCTAGATTATATTTATTATTTATATTTAGTTTTTCAAAAAAAAAAGAGAGCACATTAACTACTAAATCAGTTTATACTATCATAGAAGACATTTTGAAAGTAAAAAGAAGTCATAAGTTTTATTATTAGTTTTATGATATTCATTTTATTTTTATTATTTGTTTAGTAAATTTGTATAGTTTAATTTTGATTTGTTATTTATGTGTAAATGATGCATTCTATTTGTAATATTCGTTTAGTAAATTTGAGCAAAAAAATTTATAGTTTAAATTCAATTTTTTAATTATGTATAATTTTGATTATATTAATATTATATTTTTAATTTGATAATTAATAAAAAATATCTATTTTATTTGTTTTGTATTTGTATTATTTCGTATGTCACCTCTTCCTATCATTACATTCTACCCTTTAATACTATTGAAAATAATAATACATAAAATTAAACCAACAACCAATATTATACAAGTTTGAATTTTAATTTTTACTTGTGTGTAATTTGTGCATTCTAATTTTATTATTTGTTTAGTCAATATAATATCTATCTAGAAAATATATTTTATCTTTTTTTTTAAGTTTTAGTTCACCTGGATGTTGTGCTAAATTGCTAATATAACATTTTAATGTTAATACACATGCGAGATTCAAATTCCTTTTTCTATATTTGATTCTTTATTCCAAATAACCTTAGATAGTTTATACATACAATATCTTAGATGTTAAATGCTCAACTTGACATTTTTCAATACAAACATAGAACAAATCTCAATTTTTTGGCAAAAGGCAGCGACTCTATGGTATAATCGAATCTATGGTATAATCGAATCCAGCTGTACTGAACCTGGCGAAACCTGAAACCCAAAACCCAAAACTTGAAACATAAATATTGTCCAATTGAACCTCAACGGGATTCAGGTTCAGGGTGGAATTCCCAACTGAGAAATAGGATAAATTGGAGAACAGAAGAACCCGGAACATAAGAAGGGATTAAGCTTCTATGGAAGCTTGAAACACATTAGGTAGATTTTTCGAATTTGAAGTAGCGCCAACGTTTTCCTTCTTAGCTTGGATCAATCTTATAATTACAACTTTTTGAGTCACAGTATGAGAAATATTTTGTACTAAATCAGTTTGTTTGGGAACGGAATAAATAGGTCATTTAACATTTCAAAGTTGAGAAGTGAGAAATTTGTAACATATTTTGGTTCGTAAAATTAGGGATTGTTTCAGTGATCTATCTTGTGTTTTTATAGGATTCCTTTGTGTGGGACATCATCTTGACGGAGGAAATATCAGTGAATTAAGGATTAAGTTCATGGCCAGATTACATGTCCACGACTTTCTATTTTGCGAACTCTGTGGCACCTCACTAAATTTTGACTCACCTGCATATGCGTCTTGCCCATTATGCTGCAACAAGCAGGATGTCAATGGTAATTTGTCTTTTGCGCTGCCGTTGTTTGGTTTGAGTATAATTTGTAGAAAATCAGAAAGATGGATTCCCTGCCTTCAATCTATACCAGAGTAGGAAGATAGAATTCTCTCACAATGTTTTCAGAGAAATGCACAATTTTCAGCAGTTGTTGTGGGCCTTTGCATTAGTTATTGAGGTATTTGAGATATGTTCGTTTAATGAATTCTTACAGGATACTGAATGTTTTGTTTGCAGAATTTCGAGGAAAAGAGATATGGTGCAGGATTGGAGCTGAGGTGTGTTGAATTGGATATCTTGGTTTTAAGGATGGATCCTGTTATTTTCTTTTCTCCTTACATATTCATTTCCATCAAATTCTGAAATTTTAATTTTCTTTTAGAGAGTAAATATAATTCTCTCAGTTTGTAAACCCCAATTAATGGAGAAAGGCAGAATAATCAAATGGCCTGTGCTTTATGTATGATAAAAGTGAAGTTCTGAATTAATTAAAAAAAGCTGTAACATTACAAATTCTATAGAGGTAGAGTCTTAATGGGCAGAATACAATCACCTTGAGAGAGTTGCAAACTTAGAGAACTAGACATGTATTTGTAAAAACTGAAAACCTAATTACTTCAAAAGAAGTAAACATAGACATGGCAGAAAATCAGATTCGGCAGTGAAGAGAGCAAAGAAGACCCAGGTATTGTCAACTTTTATTCCTATTATCGCAGTGCTTCTTCGGTGGATTATTGAAAAGATGCATATGGCTCCACAAGCCAATCCCAATCAAGGTGATCATCACCCTGGCCTCCAGGATTCAAGTTCTATTGTTCAGCAGAGACAGTGAAATCATTTAGAGGGAGCCCTTGGATTAATCATTCGTTTGGTTGTGTTCAGCGGCTGGAATTGCTGATGGAGAGATTTTTTTTTGACATGTCACCTCCTAAAACTTTCTCAATAGCATCAGTACTGTTGTGGAATTGCTGAAAACAGAAATGGGGCATATTCAGACCCTCATCAAGCTTCTTGTTACTGTTGATTATGCTCTGCTTGTTTTCTCTTATCCTCTAAATTTTGCATTAGTAAAGTGGCATTCACTTGTGGAGCTCTTGTTGTTTACCTTGCTGCTCTACCAAGTTGATTGTTCACTCTGAGGAAGTGATGCAGGAGCACCGGTCTAGTCCTTACCGGTTGAGCAGTTTTCTGTGGAATTACTTGAGATTGTGGCATTTCTTCTTGTTTGAGTGTTTAGCGTTGTGGTTTTGGGTTTATTCCCTTGTGTTCGTGGTCTTTGTCGTGTTCGAGTTTCATGGCATTTGGATTTAATCCCGGTGAGTTATCGATTCCGGTATTGACCTAGTTGATATGTTCTTACCGGTTATTTTGGCAATGTGTTGAGTGAAGTTGGATCGGGTTGTGGTTAATTTCCGCGACTTGTGGATTGTTGATTTATGTTTCTTGTGCCGTGTCTGATGTTCTTGGAGGACCGCGCATTGTTTTATGCATTTTGGAAGTTGTTCTTAGTGATTTGAGCCGACATGTTACCGTTACACGTTTCATGAACCGGTTGGTCTTTGGGCTGACTTAATTAAGTTGTTATTGTTTGCGGACAGTATAAATAGAGGTTTGTGAATCATTTGAGAGGACAAAAGATAGAAGATCGAATACAAAGTTTAGAGATCGAGCAAAGATGTAGATCCGGCGAGATTCTGATTCGGTGGACTGAGGCCGGAAGGCTGAGGTTCGGATTAAGGTAGAACCAACAAACTGTTTTCGGAGGCCAACCTGATATGTGGATGATCTACGGATCTTATGTTTGTATTGTAAGCATTGTTTGTATCCTGCATTGCGATCCAGCATGTGGCATATGTAATTCTTCAGACTGTAATAAGAATTATTCATATTATTTACTGGATATGTATTTTGTGTTGTTACCGGTTGTTCTTTCTGCTATTTCTGGCATTGTGTTACCGGTTACCGATATATTCAGCATGGTGTTTGTGTTAGGCTGCAAGGATGGGCTGTCCTTCATTGGATCTCCCTACGTTGACTGCATCAGGAAGAAGAGGGTTTGGACTGATCTTTATCCTTGTAATGGCCTGTTTGCTCTTGAGTGAAAGTGTTTGTCACTAGGCATCATTCAGATAGCTGATTTCATTGGACGAGGATGAAAAAGGGTGGAAGGAATGTCAATTTGAGGATATATTGGATTGTTTAGTTGTTCTCTTTAAGGTTTTAAGCATGGAATGTATCTGGCATTTTTAGAAAATAGGTCAGCAGCATGTGTTACCATGTAGGGCTGGATATTGTTTGAGCTGATGAAAGAGAAGGGACAAAAGTGATGTGAGAGAACATTTTCTTACCAGAGTTATTTGCTTGGGTAAGTTCAAGCTCAGCAACAGGGACGATAGTTTTCAAAGGCTTGAAAGGAATATGAAGAAATCTGCAATTTTAAAAGAAACAGGGTTAATGAATAGAATCTGCAAGGAGCTCTATACTCTTCCTGAGCTCCATTTTTGAAATGACTAGCTCCTCTCCTAACTGATGTCAAGTCTAAAGTTCCTAATGATCTTTCCACATTGACTGCAAAACATAGGATCTATTTGTGACCCATGTAAACTGAGAATGTATTGAATGCTGTCACTCAAGAATATGGTTGTCTATCATCATTGAAGGATGATCCCATTTGCTTTCCAACAGAAATAGGCATGCTAGGATCAATGTGAAAGGAGTAGATGTTAGCTCATTCATATCAATGACATCAACCATTGTCCACCCACTTATTTGCATTGTTTTTAGAGATGTTGGAGACTCATCCTTATCAAAGTCCTATGGTGTGTAGAAATGAATGAGAGAATGAAAGGAGGATTATCAAATCTATCCAAATGTACCGTCCCTATCTTTAATTATCTTGGGATATGCCTTAAATGACACCTTGAAACTCTCCATGAGAACAACACATTCTTTATTCAACATAGTAAAGAAAATAATAGTGAACACATACTTTGAGTAAGGTAGCTGTTCAGCCTTGGAATGAGAAAAATCTAGATCAGATTAGAGTTTTAAAATTGTTGACAAGGGAAGGCCCACTGTCATCATCAAAAGGTGTTTGATGTTAGGTAAAGAATTGTTAGAAACTTCTAGCCCTGATCACGGATGAAAGAGACTGTGTGTGAATGTTAAAAGAGAATATAGTCTGCATTTATTAGGACTTGATTATATGATGGTGGAGTCCCATGGGGCACAAGATATTATTAGTGGAAGAATGATTGGGGGTCCAGTCATTAAAAGGCATGGCAAATTTTGCCTTTTTGTCCTCCTGAGCATGAGATGAGAAGTGCGTTGGAATCTTGTAGGAAAAGTTTCAACTCATCTTTAGGAGGCATACCCCATAATTTTACTAGAGGTCATGGGTTCAATTAGCACTGAGTTTGACTAGAGATGCATGCAGAGTACCATTGAATTTGAAAGCATCCATCTCAGTCTAAGGCAATAACTAGCATATTCTGCTTGATCGTACTGTTTTCAAGCTTCCTTTGAAGAGTGTTTGGGTTTGTTGGGAGGAAGAAGAATCTGGGAGCATTCGTTGGTATTTGCTTTCTGCTCAAGAGGTTGCTGGGAGGTGGAAAGATGGAATATGTTGTTTAGTTCTTGCATACAGATGAGATGTCTTTGTATTGTCTTTGGTGAGTGGCATGTCTGGTAGAGTGTAACTATTTAATTTTCAGCCAAAAGTGTTCAATAGGTCGATTTGCAAGGCTGTTGCAATTTTTTTGGCAGCATTCTATTGGTGTTGAATTCTGAATATTCTGAATTGCTAGAGCAGAGCATCTTTGTGATAAACTGGGTGCATTTGATGATGTAACTATAGGAATTTGTTGTTGACATATTTGTGTGTTTGTGTGATAATAATTATAGGGTCAACTTCAATTATTATACTTCCAATTTTCATTTCTGTGGGGATCCTTATGCTAAATTCTAAAGCCAAAGCTTTGTCATATTGCTACTTTATA
Source organism: Cryptomeria japonica (assembly GCF_030272615.1). Classification (NCBI taxonomy): domain Eukaryota; kingdom Viridiplantae; phylum Streptophyta; class Pinopsida; order Cupressales; family Cupressaceae; genus Cryptomeria; species Cryptomeria japonica. The sequence continues at coordinate 215,149,650 of NC_081409.1, read as the reverse complement.
CTCCTAGATATTTTATGCATGCAGCCACCAGTTTCATTTTTACCTGCCTTATGGGGATTTTTCTTATAGGCTTTATCAAAGTTGAGCTTTGTCCAGCTTGATGGGGGCGCAATCCAATAGGGGCTAGAATTTAATCATTAGAAACTTGTGAGAGTAATATACTTGAATCGATCAGTTCTGAGCTATGGCAAAGTCCAATAAGGCCAGTATGGATCTAATATCTCTATTCCTGGTAGCACAGGTGAAAGATATAGACTATAGAGTGAATCTGGCACTGATATTTTAGATAATTGCCTCCTTGGAGTTGGCATTATTGAAAATTGGTCATTTTGTTCCTTCAACAAGGACCACATAATCTTTTTTGTAGTGATTTTATTGATTAGCTCCAGAGTAGGAATACAGCCATTATATTGACCTCACTTATTGAGTCTATCAGCAATAGTAAATGAACCCCTCAACATAGAATGAAACATTGTAGCAAAACGAGTACAAAGTTTGTTAGCTAGGGTGCAATATATGAGTAGATGCAATGTTGTTTCCTAATTTCTGTGACAGTTCAGGAATCTGCTTGGTCCTAGTAAACCTCTCTTTTTAAGTTGGTTCTACATTAAGATTCTGTCATGTAAAGTAGTTCACTGAAGGCATTTGTGGCTTTGTCATTTGTGAGACTTCCACAGTGTGTGCAGAGCTCATTTGTGTTTTCTACAGAGAAGTTGATTGAAGGATCTTATACGTAGAAGAGGCGGTACATTCTCCTGAGGGAGGTAGTGAATCTGTCTGAGTGTATCCTCATTCCCCCTAAAGTGTTCATGTCAGTGATCATTGAGGGATTGGAGTAGAATTGTCCACTAATTAGGGTCATTGTAAAGTCCTTTTATTGGGATGTCCAATTATGTAGTCTGGCATCTTGTGAAGGTTCTGGTCTTGGAGGTTTATATGGGCCTTCTCAAGTTGAGGTATGCAAAGATCTGGGTAACCATTCCAGCTGTCATGCGAGAACCGAACTAGTTAAATATCCCCAACTACAAAGTGAGGCCTTGTTGAAGGAGCTGAGACCCCTAGACATGTGTTTTACAATAGTTGAGGGTTTCCCTTCCAGACTTCACTACTTGGCTCACCCAGCAGTGTAAAGTTGTATTTATTGGAAAAATATTTGACACCAACAAAACTGAGGCTTGGTAATGAGTTTCCAAGCATATTTCATAGAGAGAGCTTGGTCAAAGATATCTGATTCTTCGATGTTGAGGACTCTTTTGATTTATATTGTGTTATCTGAGACCCAACTACCAAAAGATTTGAATGATGCTCCTATTCCCCCCCTCAGAAAATTTGGCTTTAGTTGATCAATTTTTGCTATACTTCAAAGAAGAATAGCTCATTAAAGCAGACAGTGATTTTTCACAATGCCACCCTAATTAAGTGAGCCCTTTGTAAGGACCCCACAAGTTGATCCTCAAATTTTACCACCTATTTATCTTTTTATCTTCTACAAAACCAAAATTTAATCTTCAGTCATACAAAGTGAACATCCACCCAAACAGGATGGAATTATTCAAATAGGATAGTCTCAGGAACAACCACTTTATTAAATAACAATTTTATTATTTTTATAATGATTATACACAAGAGAGAAGAATGATAATTTGTAACTTATTTTATATTTGATAGTCTCAACTGAGTACTCAAGAATTAACCATAGCCAATTCAGGCTGACTTGTCCAATATAGGACAATTTTATCCATTACAAGACAACAATTACACAACCAACTCAGGCTCTTGTGTCCATTGGGCTAATTTGTCCAAATGAGATTAACAGCCTATCATGATCAATGCAATGCGTGCCTTCATCCAATAAGGAATGGTATTCAAACAATCAAATGGGCCTATAAGGACAAGTATAAAAAATAAATATGCTCCATCCAGAGACTTTGATTCGTTCAGCCCAATTGGGATCTTGAATCACTCACAAAAGATTCACAAAATGCCCATTTTATTGTACCGAGGGTCTCTGTAAGTTCGCATAAACTAAGAATAAAAGATCTTCTACCCTCCCTCAGGTTTTGAGCATCTGGCCAAGTACAAGATCACGAATGTTTTTTGAAATATTTAAAGGATCTTGTACCCTTTATTGGGTTTCAAGCAACCGACCAAGTACAAGTCCAATCCACTATTGGGATTCTTGTAAGTATCAATGACTATCATATTTTATTCTTATGCAAATTAGATTCATAGTTTTAACTTTAGGAAATGCATTACTAAACCTCACAATGTCCTTTGTATGAGTACTGGAAACATTTTTTCGTTTCCTAGATTGCCTATAAACACTATGTTCACAGGGAGTAATATACTAGAGAACCAAGTGTTGAATTTAGTGATCAGATTTACAAGAATGAACAGAAAAATGATAATGCACTCTAACAGGAAACAACACACACAACTAGAAGTGTACACAACACAAGTCTACCCTGGGAAAACCTCCCTCTTGGAGGAAAAACCCAGCATTAAGTGTCCCTGATTTTGTTTGATGTAAATCCAGTAACAATTACAGCATTATCCTGCCTTAGGGCATAAATATAAAGACTTAGCTGATAAGGAATGGTGAACTTGTTGTCTGAATCAGAACTCGGCAGGTATATGATGATGCTCCAGTCTGAACCAGATTTGCAATCCCTTCACTAATAGTTGCAGGCCTTCTAAGATATTCGCTGACCTTTAATGGTGATGCATTGACCTTCCAAGATGGTTCGCTGACCTTCAGAGGTGGTTCGCTTGTCTTCAATGAAGATTCGCTAACCTCCAGAATGAGTGGGCAGATCTTGCATTATTTAGGAGCAGAGACAGCAGCATAGACTTTGCCTTAATCTTCTACGGAAATTCGCATTACTTGCAGAGCTAACTTCACATTATTGATGATAAAACTGAGTGATAATTGCATACAAATGAATCTCTATTTATATGTGGCGTGGAGACCAATTCAAGTCGGCTTTACCTTAAGTTTTGGTGCCAAGACTTAATTACAATTATAAGGCTTACACGTTACCTTATGTCTTGCCCTATTTTGGCGTCCTAATAATGATTAAGTTATATTGCAAGGGGAGCGCACCTATTTAGGGCCACACGTTACATTAAGGGGTGTGTCCCTACGTTTGGTGAGCTTAATGCATTTGGGCCCAGCCCTATAAGGATTCGGATGTTGCCTTAAGGCAATCCGAATCCATTTGTTTTCCTAACCTAGTTACAAAATCAACACCAAGGGTGCCAAATATATAGTTTTGTTTGAAACTAAGTTTATGCAACTATACAAGTGGGTATGCAATGCTTTCTAGGGTCTAGTTTCCCTAGATAGTTTTTTGTCAGTTGTCACCTATTCATGTGAAACAAAGATGGAAACCTGGAGAAGCATGGACTCATAAACACTTGAAGGGGTTGTTTAACATGAAGTTTTAAATTGATATATTTTCAAGTTTATTATAACATTTCTTCAAATTTATTTCAAAATATTATTGCTTTTGCGTAGTGGGTGTAATACCCAATATCTAAGAAGCATCTTAAATTGAATCAGTATAATGGGTATTTTCTATCACATTCAATCAAACTAAAACACTTAGATAATGTATATAATCCATCGCATTACTACTCATAGCCACAACTTATTCATTTAAAATAATATATGGTACCAACATTTATCAGACTTACCCATGAGAGAGTTATCTGCAAGAATCCATAGTTTTTAGTAATTTACATCAATCCTAATTAAAAGGTTATCCAGCAATAAAGTTAATTTTCACACTTTAGTTTTGTCATTTCTATCTAAATAGAACTTAATTACTTACAACCTAGTTAGAATAAGCAGGAAATTCTAGTGAAAGTAAATTCATCAATTTAGATTCATAAAGTACTCAATTTATAAAATTTGGAGTTAAATTAACTAAAAGATTATTTACCATTTTCTAATCACCAAGATCCCTATTGGGTGAGGTGAGAGCATATGACAGATATAATCCAATTGAATTCCAACCTCATATAAATTGTACCAAATGAAGATCTAGGTGAAAATATCTTGATATCTTTGCAAAAAAATAACTAAGATCATTAAAAGTATAATTTTTAATAGTACCTTATGAAATTGGAGATCATTAATAATAACTAAGATTATTAAAAATATAATTTTATAGAGTACTCATTATAAGAAACAATAAAAGGTACTCTGTCAAATTAAATCCTAAAGAAAAATCTATAAGATTTGGAGATGAAAGGTTTGCCTAAAGAAAAATGATCTAGATTGAATATTAAAGCACAACGAAGTATTTGCATGGGATATGATGAGAATGTTAATGTGTACAAACTTTGGAATCCTCTACTTTGAAATGGTTTATGATAAGGATGTGATGTCTATGGAATTTAGAGCTATTTTTGATCTTGAGCAACCAAAGGAAAGAGAAAAGAAGATAACACATTTCGAGACAAAGATTGGTAAGTAGGAAGATGCATAAGTGGAAGAACATGCTGGGTTTGATGATGTAGAGGTAGAAGAAGATCTAGGTGAGAGTTTTGAAAAGATAGAGCGTGTAAAGAATAAGGAGAATCTCTTACTTCACTCTTGAAGAGTTCCGCAAGGCATCAATTGATAGGTATATCCTATTAGATACGCAAGTGGGTGTTTAGAAAAAAGATCAAGTAGATGGTGAGTTGGAATGGTAGAAGGCAAGAGTGGTGGCTAAAGAGTACTTTGAGAGAGAGGGAGTTGATTTAGTTGAATTTTTTCTCAAAGATTAGAAAATTTATTTCTATTAGATTCCTACTTTCTATTGTTGTTGTCTATGATTTATAAGTAGAGCAAATGGATGTCAAAACTCCATTTTTGCATTCAGACCTTCAAGAGGAGATTTATGTGAAACACCTTAAAAAGGAGATTTCTAGGAAACAACTTGATGGTTTTGTGGTTAAAGGAAAAAATTTCTGGTTTTCAGGTTGATGTCATCTTTCAATTGTTTGTAGCAGTCTTCTTTGATGCTTTTGCATTGAAGCTTGTTTGTAAGGAGTGAGGTTGGTCATTGTGTTTATTTAGAATTGATTAACATGTATTTTGGAAACAAAGGCTATGGACTAATTTGCAGTGGTTTGCTATGTAGAAGTGTGAGCTGGTGAGTATTCCTTTGTTTCCTGGTACTAAGTTATTTTGGATTAGTGTCCTAAGTTAAATGTTGATTTTGATGATATGTATAAAGTTCCTTATGTCTGTTTAAGTTTTCATGGGACTAATAATGTGGGTAAGATGTTGGACATATAGAAGTTTTTAGTTCAGATTAGGTTGGTGATTTGGACAGCAGATTGTCCATTAGTGGTTATGTTTTCACTCTATTTGTAGGTGCTATTATTTGAATGAGCAAGAGGCAACCCACGATTGCTGTAGCTACAACAAAAGAAAAGTACATGGTTATTGCACATGCCTAAAAGGAGGTATTATTGTTACAAAGGTTGTGTTCAAGTATAGGTTTTTATTGCAAGAGGTACTATGGTTGCAAAGGTTGTGTTTAGGTGTTGGTTTTGATTGCAAGAAGGCGAAGATCGATTGTTACACTTAGAATGCTATCTGTTTGGTAAAGAATTTCATGTACCATGCGTGTACTAAGCATATAGATATTCAATATCACTTTAATCAGGAGATGGTTGATGATGGTAAAGTAATGATACAAAAGGTGGACACTTACAATAATGTTTTAGATTATCTTACAACACTTGTGGACATAGATAAGTTTTGTTGGTGTAGGAAGGCCCATTCTCACACCTAATTCATTTTCCACTTTGTAACCTAGAGACATGTCTCCAACCCCCTGAGACACATCTTAGAGACTTAGATGTGTCTCAGAGACATTTCGTGCTTTTTGAGACCTCATTTTTGGCTGGAGACTTCACTTCCACATCTCCTATTGTCTCCCCGTCTCTTGCCAGGTTTTTGGCCATCTCCCACGCGTCTCCTCCGACCAAAGGCACGTGAAAAAGGTTAAAAACAAAACAAAAATGATGTTTTCCATCATTCAGCAACCATGGTGGATGAAGCGGTTGAATCATATGGCCTTACTGAATTACCCCCCTAGCTCTAGTACCATCAGAGGAACTTGCATTTGAGAGTGAAGATTATGTGGATAGCATCATAGATAAGGAACTTGATAGGGATGATCAAATTGTGAAGAGTAGATGATAGATTTCTGATTTTTGTTTTATGTTTGCGTATCAGCATCAACTATTAATATTTTTGAATTTCAATATGTAATGATAATCTAATATAAGATATGTAGTGTGAGTATTGAACTCTTTGACTCTGACACAATGAGATTTGACATTTTGATTTGTTTTTTCAAATTTTAAAGTTAATATTAAACGTTATCCTTGTTATTGTTTTCAAAGTCCTATGTCATGATATTTTTTGGAAATTATTAAATTATATTAAAGAAAAAATTTGACATCTCCAAGTACCCCCCTCTCTTGGTGACCTTGATTTTTTATATACCGTTATGCCATCGCAATGTAAATTTCGAGTGGGAGAATGTTATGATTTAGGGTGCTATTCACTTATGTATGATGTTGTCTTCAAACATTGTAGAATAAAGTACATGGACACCCCTGAGTGTTTGGTAGGCATTATTTAATTATTATTTTCTAGGATACTTGGGACATTGTTGGAATGCCATTAAATAAGAAGGTTATGGAAAAAGGTTAATAGTGGGAGTTACAATTGTCATTCTTGAATGCCCCTTTTATTCTTTTTCTTTAGGTAGTGGGGAGCTACATTCCCAAGAGGGGAGCCCTCATTAGTTGTCACTATTATCATGAAGTGCTAGACTTGGGGAAGTGTGCCTATCAGTAGTTATGGATCTAAGATTCGGTAATAATCGACATTTATCTTGGGTACTTGATTAATTGCATAATGATGCATGGGTTTTTTTATTTTCTTGTGGACCTTGTTTTGGTGGCCACTAATTTCTAAAATCACTTGTGGTTTCTTGTTTTCCTTTTCTCTCTAAATTGGATGCATGAATATAGGTTTCAAAATGTTAGGCAGGTGAAGTCTTATTATACTGTGGAAATGTTGTCAAGCTAAGGAGTTGGAGTAGTTTGTTTGATATATTTTATTAGGATTAATACAATTTAGGTGTCTCTTTGGTGGTGGAGTTTTTCCCCCCCAAAAGGGTTTCTCCATGTTCGTTTGATGTTATGTTTTATTGCTGATGCTATATGTGTTTCTGCATGTTACATTTCACATTTGATGGTTAATTACATTGTAATCTAACTAGTTAATCGGATTTGTATACTTTATGTTTATTTTTTCATTGTATCTGTTTAACCCATAGTTACCAAGAGACCCATCTCCTACCCCTTGAGATGCTTCCCAGAGATGGAGACGCGACTCGGAGACTAGAGATGTCCCTAGAAATGTATCGATGGACAGGGTTCCTTTGGCTGCCATCTCTGAAATCTTCCAACTAGAAATTGGCATCTCCTGCTAGAAAACTTAGGGCATAAGATGTTATAAAAAACACTGAGGAAACCCTTTTGCAAAAAAAGCAAAAGTGTTTTTATTTATGTTTCAATCTTTGGAGAAGCATTTTATTGCATATAGTTGGTTTTAAATTATTTGGAGGAAACCCTTTTGCTAAAAAGGAAAAGTTTTTTTATTTTGGTGTGCTTTGTTGAAAATGTAGCTAGGTCTTATCCCTTGATTGGGCCGACCTAGCTTGGTAAATTTTAATGTGGCCTTCGGCCTTAAAATTTATTGTGTATGGGCCTATTTGGGATATTGTGTAACTTGTAAATTCAATAGGTCAAGACCTATTAATATGTAACTTGTAAAGTGTTATTGGTCAGGTCCTAACCGATGTAACTTGTGATATTGGTCTGACCCTATAATGGCGAATGTAACTTGTGGTTATAAATGGGTCTGACCCTATAATGTAACTTGTGAATTTGTAATTTGGCGCCAAAGCTGACCTAGGCATAAGGGTTAAGGGCATGTATATAAAGGAAGTGACTTGAGGTCACAAGTCATATAACATAAGCGAATATCATCTGCCTTAATGCGATCTGTTCTGCTCCAAAAGATCAGCGAACTACATTCTGAAGTCAGCGAAATTGTCTTCTAGCTGGGCGAACATCTTCCTAGGTCTACCGAACCTGCTCCTAGGTCTGCCGAGCATGCCCCAAGGCTGCCGAACCTGCTCCAACGCTGCTGAACTTACTTTAGGATGTGCTACATCTGTTCTAGGGCAAGCGAACTCCCTCACATGAACTGCAATCAACAATCTGGGCGATTGTTCAAATCTGACCTGAACTGTGATTCATATAAGTTCTTTGTATGCCCTAGAAGGGCAGTATTGTAATCTGCTGCTATACCTAATCTAATCAGATCGGAGATCTTTGGTTGCTGGGTTTTTCCTCCAAGAGGGAGGTTTTCCCAAGGTACATGTATGTTATGTGTATGATTTACTTTGCATTTTGATTTTCTGTTCTATACTGCTAATCTGATCACTAAAAACTAACATGGTATCAGAGCCAGGTTCATATTAGCATAATCAGATTAACAGATTCATGAAGTATATCGGAAGTTTTTGGAGGTGTTTGAGAGGCTTAATGACTGGTGGTTCAGTTCTCCTGTAGCTAGTCGTACCCTCATGCTGGCCATACCTTTATGCTGATTATGTCATTACTTCCTACAAGTTTGGAAACAGATCAGAAAGGAGGAAGATTGAAGGGGCCCTACTATTCTAGCAGACCATAATAGTCAGTAGGCAAGGACGGGTGAACATGGTTAGAATGGCTGCCTTTAATCATAAATGTTTATATGGCTCCTTGAGTTTACATGTAGTTTCCAGTCACTTGCAAGGTGAACATTTGATGTTTCATTGAATTTAATTAAGTTTGTTATTGGCTGACCTAGCTGTTTGGCCAGATTGAGTTAATAGATCTGCTCTTTCATAAAATAACCCTTACCAAGTTGATATGTCCTTATTCGATAATTTTCTGAGTGTTTTTTGGTAAGCTATAATTTGGTACAGTATTTCCCAACATTGGCATGATACTTGGTTTGTGCAAGTTGACAATGCTGCAAATTAGTATCAAGGTTACTTTTTCAATCTGCTGTGTTGACATCTTTGAGTGATCCTTGCGTGCAACTCCTACATGTCGTCATTGAGTTGAAGATAGATGATAAGTGACGGCGAGGCCCGAAGGCCACGTAATCATCATCAAATGCTTCATTATGACCTAAGTGGATGGTAATTTCATTGCTAAGCGAAATTAGGAAAGAATGTTGAGGACTAACTTATAAGAGAAGTATTTTTTGAATTTTTCATACTGTTATCAATTCATTGGACAGTGAATCATGTATGATAGTCTTGAACTATTAGTAACCTCTCGTAAATGCTTTCAAGACAAACTGAGGAGCATAAAGATGATGATTGTATTCAAGAGAGGAAGGTTTTGAGACATCCTGTGAGGAAGCATCACAGGCTGAAGACTAAGAGACATAGCTTAGTTGGTGATACTACGATCAGGTTCAGCTTCAAGGGAGCTTGTTGTTTTCAGCTTTAGAGGGAGCTTGTTGTATTCAGCTTCAGAGGGAGCTTGCTTGTTGTTTTAGTTCTAGAGGAAGCTATATTCTTGGTTAAGGCAATCTTTTGGGAGAAGGTTGAGGTGAAAGCCCTCGTTCCACCCTTTGCAAGTAGGCATGGTGGTATTGCATTCTTCTCTGGGAGAAGTCCGAGGTTAGAGCCCTCGTTCCACCCTTTGCTGAGTGCAAGGTGGGAGGCAATGCAAGGTGGGTCCATCCTCCGCGGTTGTGCATGATGGGTATCATGGAAAGAGTCCATGATGTACTTAGGATTCATCCTCTGCAGGTATGCATGATGAATATCATGGAAGGAGTCCATGATGTATATTGAATTCATCCTCTATGAGAATGCATGGTGGATATCATGGAAAGAGTCCATGAAGCTTGGTCACGATGTAACTTGATTAATCAAGGGATCCTCCCTAGCTAAGAGGGAGTGTTGAAAATGTAGCTAGGTCGTATTGCTTGATTGGGCTGACCTAGCTTGGTAAATTTTAATGTGGCCTTCGGCCTTAAAAATTTATTGTGTATGGGCCTATTTGGGATATTGTGTAACTTGTAAATTCAATAGGTCAGGACCTATTAATATGTAACTTGTAAAGTGTTATTGGTCAGGTCCTAACCGATGTAACTTGTGATATTGGTCTGACCCTATAATGGCGAATGTAACTTGTGGTTATAAATGGGTCTGACCCTATAATGTAACTTTTGAATTTGTAATTTGGCGCCAAAGCCGACCTAGGCATAAGGGTTAAGGGCTTGTATATAAAGGAAGTGACTTGAGGTCACAAGTCATATAACATAAGCGAATATCATCTGCCTTAATGCGATCTGTTCTGCTCCGAAAGATCAGCGAACTACATTCTGAAGTCAACGAAATTGTCTTCTAGCTGGGTGAACATCTTCCTAGGTCTGCCGAGCGTACCTCAAGGCTGCCGAACCTGCTCCAACGCTGCCGAACTTACTTCAGGCTGTGCTACATCTGTTCTAGGGCAAGCGAACTCCCTCACATGATCTGCAATCAACAATCTGGGCGATTGTAATCTGCTGCTATACCTAATCTAATCAGATCGGAGATCTTTGGTTGCTGGGTTTTTCCTCCAAGAGGGAGGTTTTCCCAAGGTACATGTGTGTTATGTGTATGATTTACTTTGCATTCTGATTTTCTGTTCTATACTGCTAATCTGATCACTAAAAACTAACATGTGCTTTGGTAGTTAAAATATTAAAAAAAAGAAGAAAATATCTCCATTTGAAGATTTTTATGACCTAATTAAAATATTGCAAAATAAATGATTTTGATGCAATAAAAATTAAAACATCAAAACAAATACTGCAAACTTAAAAGCTTAAAGAAATAATATGTGGTGCCTCTGGTTCATGTTTACGGTAAAGCTGTTGCACTTGAACTAATGTACCCAACTCCTAACATAGCTGCAACAATGATGTTTGAGGCTTTGATTCTGTAAGTTGCAAAGGAGAAGTAAGGTCAAGAATTTTATTTTCTTGTTTTGCTTTGTTACCTATTCCTCCTATCTAGACATACGCCACAACTGTAAGAAATTCTGAGTATGTAGGGAATTACATTCACATACAAGGATTTCTTTCTAAGGAGGTGTCATTAATAGGGTGAATCCTTTGCTTTGTTCTCATACGCCTGGAAGTCTCCTTCACAATTTGATAGTGAAGAATTTTCAAGATACTTGGTGATTATGCCCTAATACTAAATAATAATGAAAACTTGAAAAAAAACGGAAACATAAATAGATAAATACACCTTCAAATTAGTCTTTCATATCTTTGAAAAAATTAGAAGTTAACCTCCACAACTGATACAGCTGCATGCAAATCAACATCATTATTAGTGCATATCTACACTAATTAGTATTATTTAGCTAAATAAAAGACTTTCAATTTCGTCCTTCAAAGTGAAATGCAAATTAAACTAACTTGAACCACTTTAACTATTGACCACATGTTCACACTGAACCTATGCAGAATTTCCTATCCGAGCAAAAAAACTCAACAATAGGTATATTGAAAGGATGGGCTTCTTCCATGTGCTTATTGGTATATAGGAAGGGTGAGCATAACCAGAGGTTTGGTATATTGGTCTAGTAGTACATACAAAGGGAAACCTATTGGCGTGATTAAGAACTAATCCATTTCCCATTTATAGCAAAATGTATTCAATCACATAAATAGTTGATAAACCACTATCTAGGAAGGACACCTAGTTAGAATGGTCAAGGCAAGTTGAGGATACTCTCATTGTCAACAATTTACGGTCAATTTATGGTTTGACATACTTGATGGAGACACACAATCTGCAAAACCAACAACAAAGTTAGAAATACAAATTTGGAGGCCTAAAAATGCCAAGGCATTGATTTTGATAAGGGTCTTAGTTGACAAATAAGTCTTCTGTCAAATACAAGAGTGCAACACACCATTCAAAGTACTACACAAATTTAAGTATCTGTATGATTCACATTCAACATTGGAATTTATTCATTTGCAATTGAAGTTGTTAAACCTTGAGTTGAAAAATGGTGATGTAATGAGTTTGGATTCAAAAGTTTGAACAATCAAGCATGACGTTAAAGTTGGTGGTGTTAAAATTGATCACCTATGACTGCCTTAATAAAAGCTCTTCTTTGGGCATATTTCAACATATTTGGAGTCATTGCAAGCAATTGATCAATTATAGCTACTCATTTTTGATTGGTTGGTTAAAAGGACTGCTGAAAGAGAAAAGGCCTTTGGAAAAAAGATTAAAACCGCAAGAGAGAATATTTACCATTCTCATAAAAAAGAGAGTTCTTCCAACAAGGCTTCATTTTCCAAGAATGATGAAAATGATAGAGGTAAAGGAGGAAATAGAGGACAAGGAGGTATAATTGGTTCGAACAATGGTCAACACCACGAGAAGCATAAGAACAAATATAATATGTTTGGTAATTAATGTGATAGAAAAGGGACTTATGATAATCATGGATGCAAAACATCATGGGGTATATCAAAAATAAAAGGAAGCAAATAAGGGTAAGAAGAAAATAGCAATCAGATTTGACTTAGTTTGTAAGTAAATGTGTGCTTTCCATATCAAATGATGTCAACTATGCCTGAATGAATTCAACCTAGTATGATGCTTTAGTTCTTGATAGTGGTGCCATGAGACACAACTTTCCAAAGTGATTTATTTAAGGATTTTCACGAAGAAAAATATGGTCTTGTATATTTGGTAGACATAACATTTGCAACTTGAAGTCAAAAGGACAATTCGACTCAAGTCACTAGGACTTCTAGATTTTATTCTCCATGTCTTATACCTTCCTCAATTGGAAAGAAACTTGTACTTTGTCGCTCATTCAACAACAAGGCTACTCATTTTTGCTGGATGAAGAGGTCATTATCAAGATAAAATATGGTAAAACAATTATCTTGATTGGATTTGAGGTAGGAAAGTTGTTGAAATTCAAAGTTGAGGATCCAATTTCAAGAAACTTTGTTCATCTCATTGAAGGAGGAATGTTAGCAAGTCTTTCATGGCATGTAATATTTAGCCATACCAGCTATAACAACATTTGAACGACACAAAATAATTGTGTTGTAGGTTTGCCAACTTTTCCCAAGACAATTGAAATTGTGAAGCATGCATATTGGCTCAACAACAAGGAAAGCTATTAAAAAAATCAAAATTGAGGGTTAAAAAGGAAATTTTGCCACTCTAATTTATGTGGTCCATTGTTAGTCTCTTTTGCTGGTGGAGATAATTACTTAATATCAGCGAAACTCGGGGATGCGTCACTAGTGTAGAAAAGCTTGTCCCCATACTGAGTATGTTTCCGGGGCTTGGGGGCGGCCAGGGGACATCCCCCTACATGCCAAAAAATGGAAACAACGTTCCCTTTTTCGAAATGCCATACCCTATTGTCGGGGACCTTTGGCCATCCTAGGGACGACTGGAGACGTCTAGGATGTTTTCTAACCATCTTGGGTACAGCCAAATGTCTTTGGCGTAAGAGAGACTTTTAAAAATAAAAACTCTTTCAAGTTGCAAAAAAAGGCATTTTTTAATTGTTTTGTGGGCCCCTACCTCCCAGGTTGCCCTAAAAGTCATTAGGCAAAAGATTGATTCATTTGATCATTTGTATGAGAGCAAAAAAAGTGGAGCAGCAAGAGGGTTTGAAGCAAGCAACCATTGAAAGAGGAGCGACAAGATAGAAGGAAAAGAGGTTGAATCTATGATGGGATGTTGATCTTGAAGACATGACCCAGGTTGATGAGGAGACACTAGAGGGATTGGTTGGGATTTTGCTGGATGAGGTGGACGTGGACCATGGCGGTGGTAAAGACTCAGAGGATTTTGATTTTGATGCAGTTTTAGGAGCTGCAGATTAGGGGCAGCAGTGTACTTTGTTTTTTTCGTATTTTCATATCATAATTGAAAATGAAACTATATGTCAGCACTGTAGCCTATGGACATTTTTTATGTTTATTTTTTTATATAACATTCATATTGACAATGAATTCTGAATTATGAATGTGTATTGAGTATTGACAATGAATTTTGAACACAAATGTTGTATGTTAAAACTTTTCTAAAATGTTTTCATATGCATGCCATATCCATGTTTTCATATGCATATAATGTATATATGCAATGCTTTATCCATGTTTTCATATGAACATTTAAAATTTCCATATATATTTAAAAATTTTCCTATATTTTATATAGCCCTCTCCTAGTTGTCCCAAAAATTGGCAAAAAAATTGCCATCTTGGAAACCTGACCCCCTGTCCCTTGCCGACCCCGTCCCAAAAACTCGGGATAACATTGCTTAATTTTGCTCATTGATAACTATACTGGAATGCCATGGATTATATTTTTTGAGGCAAAAATTAGAAGCTTTCGAAACTTTAAAAAGTTTTGCGCAATGGTTGAAAATGATGCACAACCTCATATTGATTGAGGATTGATAATGGTGGCGAATTCACATGAAAGATGTTTGAAGACTATTTTAGGAAAAAAGGGATCAAGATCATCTCATAGCCCCTCACACTTTTCAACAAAATGGAGTAGTTGTTAGGATGAATAAAATTGTGATGAATATGGTTTGGGCAATGTTGTATTTCAAACGAGTAAGATTGCATTTTTTGAGTAAAAGCAGTTAAAAAAAAAATCTATCTCCACAACAAATAATCTCTAGTAGCTCCTTAGATGAAGACTCAAAATGAATTTGGTGCGGTCATCTTCCATTAGTATGGCATTTTTTGGATTTTTGGATCCACATGCTATGCATTGAAAAAGGAACATTGGACCACAAGAGTTCAAACTACATCCTTTTGGGACATTCCAAATCATCAAAGGCCTATAGATTGTCTGATGAGAAAAACAAGAATTGAGTCAAGGTGAGAAATTTGCAAAATTTGATCTTTCAAGGAGAATGATAGGGAGACTCCAAACATTAAGGATGGCTACATCATTTGGAATCTATAAAATGAAAATTTGTTTTGCCTATTGTAGTTGAAAAATATACTCCTCTTGAGGAAGAAATTGGAAATTCATTATAAGATGAAAACATGTTTCCAAAGCAACAACTTAAAGATGTCAGAGCTTCAAATCAAGAAAATGAGGCACAAATTGTTGCTTAAGAAACATATAAAGAAATATCAAAATGGGCCACACAAACATTGAAAGAGGTCAAAATTGATGAAGTAGGAGAAGCATGCACTTGGAGGGTGCACAAAGGCAATGAACACGAATAAAAGCTCCTAGAAAAGATTCAAGATAAGCTAGCAAAGCTTATCTTGGGATAACATCTAGAAGAAGCAATCAATATTGCTTTTGATTCAGAATCAACTTCCTCCAAATAAGTTGAAAAGTTTGATGCATGGAGAAAATCAATATAAATTGAATATGATGCCCTAGTCAGGAATTGACTTTCGTAGTTCATTAATCCTTCTCTCAATTGTAAACCCATTGGTTGCAATTGGGTGTTTTCAAACAAAAACAAAGCAGTTGGCTCACTTGACAAACACTAAGCAAGACTTGTCACAAAGGGATATGCTCAAAGAGAAGGGATAGACTTTGAGAAGACCTTTGCACCAACAAAATGGACCACTAGTTGGATTTTGTTGGCTTTGGCAGCAAAAAATGAATGAAAGGTGCATTGGATGTGGAAATTTTTACATTGAATTTGATCTCAAAGAGATGGTTTACATGGCCCAACTAGAAGTTTTTATAGTTGACGTTGCAAGTTGGTAAAATTGTTATATGGTTTGAAACAAGCCTCAAGAGCTTGGTATGGAAATGTCATTGAGCACCTCTTGAACATGAAGTTCAAGCATTGTGAATTTGAAGATGCAACTCTTTTTGTCAAAAGAGTTAACATAACAATTGTACACCTAGTTGTATATGTCGATGATCTACTCATAACAAGAAAGAATGAAAGATGCTCTATACAATTCAAAGTAGAATCAATGGAAGGCTTTGAATTGAGAGATTTGGGTCATCTTTATTACTATTTCGGTTTTGAAGTGATTCAAATTTGGAATGGTAGACTGTAAACCACTTGGCATGCCCATCAAACAAATTATTAAGTTGTCATCAAATGATATTGTAGAGTTTGAAGATGCAAGAAATACAAACAACTCATTGGAATTCTAGTCTCTTTAACCACAACTAGACTAGACATTTCTTTTGCTGTCGTTCTTTCCAAATTTCATGCAACAACCAAGAGAAAGTCACTAAGTAGTAGCAAACAGAGTTCTTCAATATTTGAAAGGAACTCATAATTTTGGGCTAAAATACTCCCAAGGCAGCAGATTTCAAACTAGTCAGATAATTAGATTTAGGCTATGTAGGTAAATTTCAAGATGAGAAATCTACTTTAGGGTTCTTGATCAATTTAGGATCAGCAGTCATCACTTGAAAGTCAGAAGTAGATGCCAACTGTTTCTTTAATAAAAGCAAAATATGTGGCAGCTTTAGAGGCAATTAGGGAAATATTATGGCTCAAAAGGATTTTTGAGGATTTGTAGGAAAAACAAGTTTCATGAACACCACTCATGGTAAACAACACTTACGTAATCAAAATGGCAAGACATTTAGAATTTCTTGACCAAACCGAGCACATTAATATCAAATTCATTTGATTTGGCATTATGTGGGAGAGGGTAGTGTCAAATTGATATATTGTCAAACTGTGGAGCAGCCAGTTAATATCTTGACAAAAACAATTGGGAGAGAGAAATTTGAAAAATTCAGAGGCATGTTTGGTTTCACTATAACCCTTGTTGTTTAAAGGGTGATGTAATATTATATACATAATCCTAGGTAATTTTAAATAAGTGTAATAATATTTTTTATTATTACTACAAATATAAGTATGTAAATATGTCCTTTACATCAAATTTTAATGAATACAATTTTGGGTTTGCATTTCCTTTTCCTTTTCCTTTTCATTTTTTGTAGTGCGATTTGACAGTCTCTCTCTATTGTTGGGGGGTGGTGTTCAACAGGCCCTAGTAATATTAAAATCTCCAAGTCATTGGCCTACTTGGGAGGTGTCATGCCCCCTTTTCCAAATTAGAGCCATGGAGAAGAGCTCTAGCCTATCCTCATTTCTCACAGGTTAAAGGATAAAGTATTGTAATTTTATATATAAGAGGTAACTTGATAATATTTAAGTTATTTAAAAAGTATTTTTAATCACTTAATTTTAAAAAGCAAATACTTTTGGGGGGAAATTCAAATCATCTGCCTGAATTAGAAAGGTATTCAAAAGGGGTGTGTGGATTCATTGAGCATCATCCCATCTTCATTGCAAATCAAAATTTGAGCTTTGTGTTCAATTCAACATCTGAGGATGAAAACCCTTGGCTGTTGGGAGATCTTGGAGGATAAAAACCCTCTTGGATTTCTATTTTTAGAGTTGGGAATGAAAACCCTCATTTTTTAGGGCATCTGCACACGGGGGTTACATTGGAGCTGATTTTGGCAAGTTTATCATCTATTTTCAGATTTGGATTAATTGAATTTGCAAGCAATTGTTATGTCTGCAATTTGAAGAGATTTACTGCTGATTTCGGAGTTCGTTTACACATTTGCTGCTGTTTCAACCAAATCATTGGCTGTAATTTAGAGTGCCAGCCAATTGTCGCTGATATTGGGGAGCCATACAACATTAATTGCATCCATTCACTCCTGCTGCCCAAATAACATTCATAATCCCGCTGCAGCCGTACAGTCTTGCTGCCACCCTAATATCAGTCCATTGTACATACCCTTCCTTGGACTGGCCCTACAAATCAGGTTTTGTCTTTGTTTTCCAGATATGCAATTTAATATAGCCTTCAACATCATTCTACCAACACATGTAAATTGTTTCAGCATTCTGCAATAAAAAATAAAAAATTCAGGGTTTCTTCTAGGTGTTTGGCCTGTTATAATTGTTGCTATTCATATCTAGGCTTGTTGGGCATCCTAGGGTTTCATAGATGCTGTTTATTGGCATTTAAGGGTTTGATATGTTAATATCCAGCCATCTGTAGTTGTGATCAGCATCTAGTTCAATTTATAGTTGTTTTCATTTCATTTCATTTCATTTCCAGTATTCAGAAAAATACAAAAGAATCAAATATTTCATAAAATTTCAGATTGAGGATGATATAAGAGTACCAAGTAAGGTGTCTGTTGGAGGCATGTCCAAAGCTTCATATGAAAATGTTGGCAGACCAGGATGGTAAGGGTATGAGGGTATGGTTAGATTGTGTATATCAGGAGTGGCAGGATCGATGGATTCCAAAGACCCATTTAAATTCGTCTTGCAAAAATAGCTTGGTTCTTCAGATCAGATCATCGGGCTTCTTGTGAATGTCTGTTGGAACACCCTTTTAATACAAAACCATTTATCTTAGTCTTAATCAAATGGCCGCCAATCCTTGTGAATGCGTTTCTGATGTCTGTCGCCTGGCAGGATGATTGATACTGCTTGCGTTAGAAAGTGCAAGCAAGGCTTCTGCTGACTTATGGACCATGTGCTATCTGAAGAGACCCCCGACTCACACCTACAAACACGATATTATTCAGGTCTCAAACTTTTGAAGACCCACACAAGGAACCAGTCCACGGCTTTCATTAATCAATCGGTCTCCATAATAATATTGTTGGCAAACATTGGATAGCACGCAACCTTTATAATTTCTTCTTATTGAATCAGACTTTCAATTGCCAAATTATAGTCTCCTCTAATGTGCCATTAAAATACTATTTAACCACACGGCAAATGATAACGTTTATTGGATCGGCTATTTAAATCCTTCCCACAAACTAATTAAAAGCCACGATACAATAATAATATGAATCGCCAGTATATAATGGGATCTCGATAAAACTAGTGACAGATGCTATAGAAATGAAGCTCCGAATAGGTAATAACGAAATCGACAATCACCAGAGTAATATCTCCAAGCAAACTAAATATAAATAAGAATTTTTGAAATAAACCCCACTTCTGCAAGTATATTAATTTACAGGGCAAATATCAGTGGCGAAATTGTCACTGAATGATCTTAGGTGCAGAAATTAATAGAACATTAATTTATAAGGTAGATGATCATCTGGACATGAGATTCAATGAGACAAGAAAGCTGAAATCACAAGAAGAAATTTTTGAGACCATGTTTATAGCAGATCAAGAATGACTGTGAAGATAGAAGAATGAGCTGTTTTGAGTTGAGAATCTATGTAAAATTCAATATTAATGTTTTAATAATATGCTAATGGTTGTATTGCACTATTTTGTTAGTATTAGTTGTAAATAACCGAACATTTAGTATTATGTAGGACATATGAAAACATAGGTAAGGATTTGTGATAATCCATGACCTGTCTTCTGTCAGGCTGTCGTAGAATTAATAGATTACAAAGTTCTTGGATATATATTGACAAATCAGACATTGTATTTTCTTATTAGTTGTGCATTTTATGGTTAAATTTTTTCTCCCTGCAATTAGGGCGTTTCATATAAAATATGGTATGAGGTCACAATAAATTGACTAAAGATAGAGTTCTACAGGAATGAGAGTGCCTGACAGTTAAGGATGTC
Source organism: Cryptomeria japonica (assembly GCF_030272615.1). NCBI lineage: Eukaryota > Viridiplantae > Streptophyta > Pinopsida > Cupressales > Cupressaceae > Cryptomeria > Cryptomeria japonica. Next base: position 215,129,928 of record NC_081409.1, on the reverse strand, counting down.
AAATAAAAGGTTATCAGACAAGAGACATTGAACGAGAGAAACCCAAGTAGTGTGTGATAGGAAGGAGTATAGAAGATTGTTGAAATACAAAGGGCAGAAAGTCCGGTTGCCAAGGACATATATTTTGCATGTATTTGAAGCTCATGTGAGAAATTTTGTGCTCATGTAGAAAACTATTTGCTATGTAAAGGATAACTGTCAGATTAATTGGGTAAAATAGGCTGGATACATGGTTGAGTCCTAGGAGAGTTTGATGGCGTAGTTGTAGATTCCCTTTAAAGGACATAACATTAATAAAATGTTCAATGTAATTAGATTGGCTGTTTTTCATATGTTCTTCCTAGTGTTTGCATATTTTTCCATTCTTTTTAGGATAACTATCAACAATTTGTATTTTTTAATTCAAGTGAATGTTGATCACGATGCTAATACTTCCACAGGATCTAAGGAAGCATCTTAAGCTTGAACCTTTCATAAAAATAGATGACATTGAGGACAACCCAGAAGAAGAGATACAACAAAGGGCAGTGGTAAGAAATAATACTTGAGTTAAAGAAACTGAAATTTGCGTCTCAATTTGTTTGAACAAGCCTTGAAGATTCTTCTTTATATTGTTGCAGGTCAATGAAGACTGCCCTAAGTGTAAACATCCACAGCTAGAGTATTACACCAGACAGGTAAAATTATTTAAACTTCTAGTTTCGTCTTTGAAACATTATAATTTTTGGTTGTATTTCATTTACAAGTTTCAAGGGTTTCTGTCTCATACCATGTTTAACCTAAATTGCAGTTACGGTCTGCGGATGAAGGACAAACTGTGTTTTATGAGTGTCCAAATTGCCGCTATAAATTTGGACTCAATACTTAGTTGGCTTTTTTTAGACTTCTGTCAGCCTGCTTCCTCTGATCACTGATTTATTTTATGAGCAATTTTCTTAATGTAATGGTTAGAATTGCAATTCGTTCACAAATGTGAGCTTAATGTTTCAGTCTTCTCAGTATTCAATTAAAAAAGTTGACCATGACAATGCACGTTTATTTACTTAGCTGAATTCTTTTTAATAATTGTTTTACACCAGTTCTCCTTTCTTCAGCAGCGGTCAAGTTTTAAAGTGATGTAAACAAACAAAATATTGTGTTTTGTCCAGTGCAGATTCTGTAAAATGAACTCTTTTTTAAGTCTTTCTGACATCACTTTTTTTTTGTTGGTAATTGTGGCTGGTTACAACTTCAATTCAGCACATTCCAATGTCACTTTGCAACATTTCTTTCATATTTAGTCAATGGATTTCATTTTCAAGTCAAGCTATATTCTATGGTGTGATGAATAGTCCGATGTATTCATTTTTTATTGTTGCTCACTAATAATACGAGAATAAACAAGCTGCATACCATGTTAAAGAACTCTGATTTAATTTTGTTTTCATATTTAAGCGTAAGCTAATAATTTGAATTTCAACACAAGTTTTAAGATTTCAGTGGCCCTGATTACAAGTTTTCAGCATCTCACAGGTTTCCGACTAATGGTTGGCTAACAAATTGTCTAACTTTATTCTGTTAGGTCGGAACTCACTTAGAACATCAAACAAAATCTTATCTGATCTGAGATCTGAATGTAAATGGTTCACCTTTATGAAGCAAATTCAGAAAACTTTCCTCATATCCTTTAAGGTTGAGTATAAATTCCATAATGATTTATGCAATTTAATATCTAACTTAATCGTGTGGTTATATTTCTTGACAACCTAGAAGACTTTATAACGTTATTAGTTTATTTCTGCAACTAAAATCCAACTTCAACCAACACATTTCACTCATCACACTTCCTAGATGCTAGTGCTCTGAATGATCAGCCTTTTATTATTAATTTTAAACATAACTTTGTCCCTGATTAGCTTTTTAAAATGATTTAGAATACAAACAAAAAATAAATTCTTGTAACGAACATTATTAAGCTATATTGTGAGAGCTTTCAAGCTCCAGAATTCAGTCCTGAAAACTTGTAGGGTGCAGGGGAAATATCTAATGCCGGGAAATAAATCAATTGCCAGGATTGTCTGCAATAATCATTGCATTTGTTTTTCAATTGATGGATCATTTTATTGTGTTACATTTAACGGCTGCAAAGAATGCTTTAAGGTAACAGGTGTGACTCCTCCGGTTGATTATGGAGGTAGTCACTCTTTGCAGGATGAAAATATACCCCATAATAAATCAGAGTGAACTGAAACGTGAGGAGCTTGAGAGAATGATGCAGCAGATTGTGGAGGTGGGCAAGGAATGGGGTTTCGTTCGGGTGTAGGGAAACTATTAAACAAAGATGGGGTTTGTTTCAGGTGTAGGGGAAGCTGTGAGACAAAGATGGGGGCATATCTCACATATCTCACTTCTACTACGATTAGGTTAAATTACACGAGGTGGAGGCCTCTGCCCCAACTTCAATATAACATCCAAAGGCATTGTTGTGGAATGTTTCCTCTCATTGACATTCTCTTTTTTTCTTTGTTTGCCTGCTCCTCTCTTGTGCCAGTTTATTTGATCAAACTGTTGCTTTCCTATCCCACATGCCTATCTCCTGCCTTTGTCACTTCTCTCTTGGGTTTCAGAGGCAAAAAAATTATTCACACCAAGGCTTTCTCTCTAGGGTTTCAGAAGTCATTATTTGTAGCTACTCAATTGGATGTAGCAGAAGTGGGCCAATGGCATGGATTCCAAGCATGCAAGCCTAATACAGCATTATCTTCACCTCCAAGATGTAAGCATCCTAACCCTTTTCAGGAGTTTTCTTGTCATTAAGCATTAGTTTAACACTGCTTGTTGTAGTGTGAGATTTGAAATGATGCATTCTCTTATTTCATTTCCAATTCTTTTTCAAATCGAATCTCAGCAAGAAATTGTTGGTAGCAACTGCAGCCTGATACACACTTTGACTGCAATGCCAAGTTAGGTTCCAATAAAAGTTGGGGTCCAATGTTTCTTAAACAGGTCTGATTTGTTAATTTCTCTACTCACCTCTATTATTCAAAAGTGTTGCTCCACTCTTATAAGCTTTGGAATAGTGTCCTTTTTGGCTTTGTAGAAAAAAATTCATGGAATGCTCCCTTGGGGTCATTACAATGCTGATTGCACCCGTTTACATGCCAATTTGAATAGACCCACTCACCGTGATTGTCTTAAGCTTGGGTAGGAAACTATTAACCTACAGATAAGGGATTTTCCTTGAGGTACCATAGTCTTTTCGCATATTTCTCTATAGGTTAGTGATCTTTGGTTGATTTTCCATCCACAGATATACATATAGTACTTGAAAAACTAATTGTGAAAAGATGTATAGGAATTACATTTCAAATGAAACTATGGTAAATTAGTAAAATTATAAAATAGCAAAACTGCAAATACTAAATATGAAGATTTCTTAAATGCTACATAAAATTTGACAAATGAAATTGTCAAATTGGAGATTTCTATTATATTGAAAATATCATAAAGATGATTACATCATTACAATGAGTAGCACTGGCATTACAATTACTAACATGGTATCAAAATAAGACTTCAGTACAAATATCAAAATGTCAAAATGTAGTTAAGGAGGCCTCTAATCATCTACATTAAAAATAAGAAATTTAATTTTTTTCTGCACTTTTACATGGCTTGCAATGGGAAACACGTATGTGTCTTTGAGACGCTTGAGGAAGGCCTGGATGTTTTGTCGTTTCCAATGTTTCTGGTGGCACACCAGCGACGGTGGCAAGACGGCGGGAGACGCCACTTCCCCGTCCCCAAGTCTCCGAGACATCCTTGTCTCTTGACATATAGGGCTCAGGGGTGGGGGAGGAACACATCCCCGTGGTTCATTGATTATCACTAAAGATCTGCAAGCTGTCTCTTCTACTTTGAATCGGGCTGATGAAGGTTTTGTTTAGCATCACCTATTGCATACTTTTGGTAATACTTGGACCTGTTTGACATGTTCTTGTTGAAAATCTGAAAAATGAAATAAGAGTTCCTCTAGACTCTTGTTCTATTTTGAAGATAAGAGTGTAGATGTTGGTTATTCTATTGCAATATGGTAAACAAAGCCAAAAATAGGTCAATGGTCCCCCATTCTAGTTGCCCATTTGTTAAGAATATCAAGCTATTCCTCAGTTAGAATTATAATGATTAAATTCATTTCAATATTTTCATCAATAACGTTTTGAACTCTAGATTGGCATGGTCGCCATATAAATTTAGGAGCATTGGAAGAAAGAGAACATAGTGATACTCAGGATCATGTCAACCCACAAATTTAGAATTTATGTTTTCATTTTTATAGCATCTAATTTATTTTTTGCTTAGTATTCTATGATATGTTATAAAATTGCCTACTTGCTTTTAAGCTTATATATGGCCCAAAGTTAATACTTTAGGGTAGGATATAGGGTAGCATGAGACATAAGGGCTTAAAACTTTATATTGTTAACAAGGCATGTGATGACTTCATAGCATGAAATTAATCAATTATTTCTTCTCGAGTCATTGTTACTATATGTCATTTGTATATATTTGGGAAGAAATAGGTATAGCTATATAGTCAATGTAACTGTAGTGCTAAATTGTAGTTTGTATTTTTTAGACTTTTTGTTAAGGCTATCTACATCTCGTTGATCGCATTGATCTCATCAGTTCTTAGTTTTTGGTGTTTATGCAGAGTGGGTTATATCAGATATGAAGTAAATGTGCAGAGGAGGATAAGTTTAGTAAAGCAATAGTAAAGGGTATATCAAGATAAATACCCAAACACACATTGTATTTATGCAATTTCTTAAAATTTTGCGTTGATTAATCATATTTAAGCTATAGCTGTGTTGAAATTTGTGATCGTTTGGTATATATTTTGGAAAAGAACCAAGTGTGTATAAACCTACTCATAGATGTTATTCCATGCAAATAAAAATAGTAAATATCATAATATATCTTCTAATCTGTTCCTCAATTTGTATTCTTTTAAACTATTATGTAACATGTAATCTTTTGAACTAAATGGAGATGAAGGCATGTTTGTTGCAAAAACAGACACATGCCTTAGGGAGTAGAAGAAAACACACTAAACTCATAACGTGGCTATTTGCAATATTAGCATTCTAACTGTAACTAGGAATTCGGGAGTAGGCATCAAAAGCACATAATTAGGCAACCACAAAACCTAATATGCCTATGAAATTGAATCTTAATACACTCAATGAAAGAATGAAAGCAAAACACTAAAACAAACACGCAAACCATCGCAAGGCGTTTCCTTCATTGACCTCCATTGGCTTTTTTTCTCCTTTAAATGGAACTTTTGTGGATCTGGTGCAAAAGCACCAAGTGAACCAAGTGTACCTCTTGGTTCCAATGACCTATATGGGGTCAAATATGAACATTTTTAATTATATATGGCTTCTTTTGTTAAATAAGGTCTAATGAGATCAATAGCATTGTAATAAGGTCATTTGACCATTCATGTAACCAAGTTGTCTAGTTGGTCCTAAGAAGGTCTTGATTTGGAAAATACTTTGCAAAATGGTTAAAATTGATGTAATAATGTACAATTTGGTTCTAAAGGTCCTTTCATGTCTATTTGGACCTATTTGTGTCATTAAAATATCATAGGTTGGGTGTAGGAGTTAAAATTGGCAAAATTGCTTACATTGTCAAAAATGCTTAAAGCAATTTTTGCATTATAAGAGAAATTAGGAGTTTGTTTGTTAAAACAATTACAAAAGGTGGTTGTAACTGATGAGGAGGCTTATAAAACCTATAAAAAGGCCTATCCTCGTTCATTCATGTTTTGTTGATGATATATGTGAAGAAAAATCAATAAAAATTGAGAAATTCCTGCACTAAATTCTGGAAATCACCATATTACAGTCTGTTCATGCTTTTGGTTCGCCATTAAAACTCATTGATCGACCTTTCTAACTGATTTGGAATTGAAGGGGAATGAATCTAGTTTCTTGTGCCTTTTGTTTCATTTGATTTGACCAAGTATTGAAGGAGAAATCATAATTTTTTTGAAACCCTGTCAAAACCCTTCCTAGGGTTAACAGTGTCCTCAAATAATGTAAAGCTTTGTTTGTAATTGTTGGAAATCCACCAAAACTGGTGGGAACTTGTAAAATATCATGTATTTTCATATTTTGGTGTTTGCAGGGGTTCAAGAATGATTTTGGCACGTGCTACTTGAATGTAAGGGACTGATTTCTGAGTCACAGTCTGAAACATAATGGTTTTCATGGGGTTTGAGTGGTGTGAATGCATCAATGAATCTTGGAGGGTCTAGTGAAGGGAGAGGGAAGTTTTTGAAGGTTACCATTACATGCTACAAAGGTTTTCAAGTTGTGTTTATACACCTACCAATCAAACCTTGTGACTGTCCACTAGACCACATGACTGCTCCAGTTTGATGGCACTTTGTAATCGCTGCACTTTACATGTTAAGGAGTGAAATTTATGTTGAATGGTGTTGTGAGTGAAGATAATGATGAGTAGAAGTCCTCTTGGCACGAAACAAGTGTTGGATAAGTTAAGGAGTAAACCAAACCTTGTTGGTATATGACTGTCCTAACCATCACAATGTCTGTCATAAAACAAAAGTACAGTCACGGTGCAGATGGTATAACTTTTATTTTAACTGTTGGATCTTTCTAAGTTTTTTATATGTTGTCCCTAAACAAGTTTTCTAAGTTCTCACCAAAGGGATCTTCCTAAAATTGTCTGGTGTGCAAGTTATGAGTGACTGAGTTCAGTTCTGTCATAGTTGGCAGCGAGTTCATGTTTTGTATCAAATTTGTTGTATAAGTTGGTCCAAGTCTAAAGAAGTATTAGGGGGCATTAAATGAGTTGTGTTGGGAGTTTCTTCATGTTTATTATGTCATTAATCCTTCTTGTAATGTATATGGTGCATATGGGTTGTGGCTATACATTGCATGCCTTGAATGGGGAAGTTGGGATGGGCTGTCCCTAGTTTGTGAGTTTGTGAGTTTGAAACCTCTTGACTTAGGTGAGTTAGGAAAAGGACCTCCCTAAGTGGTTGAGATTGGTGGATGCTCTGCATCAAATTGGTATCAGAGCAAGGAAGTAGATCTTTGAAGAAGATAATTGAGATTTGAGAGAAGAGTGAGTAAGTAATTGAAGACAAGATGCCTCCTAAGAGTGTGGGTACTGCTAGAGAGTTGCAAGAGTTGAAGGAGAAGAATGCAAGGTTGCAAGAATCCTATAATGCTGTGATGGCTAGGCTTGAAGCCTTAGAGTCCAATCAAAGAAGGAATGTTGAAATAGGAGATGTGAGTGATGAAGAGGAAGATGAAGAAGAGTTCCAGGAAGCAGAAGGGGAAGAGCAAATAGATCCTGAGGAGCAAAGGACAATCAGATTGTTGAAGGCAGTGAAAGGTGATCAATACAAGGCAAGAGTTGATTTACCTATGTATGGTGGAAATCTGAATGAAGAAGAGTTACTTGATTGGATTGCAGCCATGGACACTTATTTTGAAAGTGAAGATGTACCTGATGATCAGAAGGTTAAGGTGGCAAAGACCAAGTTGAAGGGACATGCACTTCTATGGTGGGACTATGAGCAAGCAGAGAGAAGAAAGAAAGGCAAGGCCAAGATCATATCTTGGGATAGGATGGTTGCAAAGCTTAAAGGTAAATTTCTTCCTAGAGACTACGAAGTTCAAATGTTTAAGAAATTGCAAAGTTTAAAACAAAAGGATTTAGATGTGAAGGCATATACTGATGAATTTTACAAGTTGAGTATAAGAGTAGGAAGGGATGAAGATGAAGTTGAAAAAGTGGCTAGGTACCTTGGTGGTCTTCGATTCAATATTCAAGATGAGTTGGTAATTGCTAACCCCAAAAGTGTAGAAGAATGTTTCCAATTGGCACTCAGGGTTGAGGAGAAAGTCAAAAGAAGGCAAGAGAAATCTGCAAGAGGAAGAGGCAGCAGCAATAACAGAGGTAGAGGTGCAATTCATTCACAAAAACAAACCAATGATGAACAAGGTGATACAAACAAAGGTAAAGATCAATCTTTTTCTGATTTTAGAGGTGGATTTGGTAATAATAGAGGCAGATTTGGTAGAGGTTCTAATCAATTTTCAGGAAGATGTTATAATTGTAATGAATATGGTCACCCTTCTTTTAAATGTCCTGAAAAGACAACATCATCATCATCTAAGGTTGACAAGAGGGTTGCATATGCTCAAGAGGAGGAAGTTGATAGTGGTAGTCCAAAAGCAATTCAATGTCATGGTGAAGTTGGTGAGTGTTTGATGATCAAACAACATATCTTGAAGACCTCACAAGAACCTGAACCCATACAAAGAAGAAGCCTCTTTAGAACCAAGTGTTTATGTAAAGGTAAAGTTTGTACTGTTGTTGTTGATTCTGGATCCTCTGATAACATGGTTTCTACTGAAATGGTTGATAAATTGAATTTGGAGAGGATACCTCATAAGAATCCTTATATAGTTTCTTGGGTTAATGATGATGTTACTTTGTTGGTGAAGGAACAAGCAAAGATTGATTTTCAGATTGGTCAATATAAAGATAGTGTTTTATGTGACATTTTGCCCATGGAATGTAGCCATATTCTACTTGGTAGACCTTGGCAATATGACAACCGTACTAGTTATGATGGTAGGAAGAACACTTATACTATTGAAAGGGATGGGGTTAAGTATACTTTAATGCCAACAAATGATGATGTCAAGGGTAAGAGTAAAATAGTCATGTTTGGTAAGAAGACATTTCTTGAGGAGGAAGAGTTGGTAGCCAATTCAAGGCTAGAGAAGGTTGAAACTAGTGACTTGTGTGAAGGTATAATGGTTGGTTCAGTTTTATGTCCATTTGTGCAAGACTTGGTGAAGGCTAAATCAAATTTTGCAGGTAAGAAGGAGCAGGTACAGGAAAAAGAGGTTGTGAAAGTGGAGAAGAAGGTGCAAGTGCAAGCACTTATTGAAGATTCTTGGTATCCACCAAGTACTATGGTGGTTGGAGTTCCTTTGTGGACTAATTGGTATTTGTATTCTGGTTTTTCTCAATTTCTTGCAGGTTTTCAGAAGGCTGGAGTTGTTGTTCCCTCATGGGACATGAGGATTTTTCATGGGGGGGAGTATGGTGCAGAAGCACCAAGTGAACCAAGTGTACCTCTTGGTTCCAATGACCTATATGGGGTCAAATATGAACATTTTTAATTATATATGGTTTCTTTTGTTAAATAAGATCTAATGAGATCAATAGCATTGTAATAAGGTCATTTGACCATTCATGTAACCAAGTTGTCTAGTTGGTCCTAAGAAGGTCTTGATTTGGAAAATACTTTGCAAAATGGTTAAAATTGATGTAATAATGTACAATTTGGTTCTAAAGGTCCTTTCATGTCTATTTGGACCTATTTGTGTCATTAAAATATCATAGGTTGGGTGTAGGAGTTAAAATTGGCAAAATTGCTTACATTGTCAAAAATGCTTAAAGCAATTTTTGCATTATAAGAGAAATTAGGAGTTTGTTTGTTAAAACAATTACAAAAGGTGGTTGTAACTGATGAGGGGGCTTATAAAACCTATAAAAAGGCCTATCCTCGTTCATTCATGTTTTGTTGATGATATATGTGAAGAAAAATCAATAAAAATTGAGAAATTCCTGCACTAAATTCTGGAAATCACCATATTACAGTCTGTTCATGCTTTTGGTTCGCCATTAAAACTCATTGATCGACCTTTCTAACTGATTTGGAATTGAAGGGGAATGAATCTAGTTTCTTGTGCCTTTTGTTTCATTTGATTTGACCAAGTATTGAAGGAGAAATCATAATTTTTGTGAAACCCTGTCAAAACCCTTCCTAGGGTTAACAGTGTCCTCAAATAATGTAAAGCTTTGTTTGTAATTGTTGGAAATCCACCAAAACTGGTGGGAACTTGTAAAATATCATGTATTTTCATATTTTGGTGTTTGCAGGGGTTCAAGAATGATTTTGGCACGTGCTACTTGAATGTAAGGGACTGATTTCTGAGTCACAGTCTGAAACATAATGGTTTTCATGGGGTTTGAGTGGTGTGAATGCATCAATGAATCTTGGAGGGTCTAGTGAAGGGAGAGGGAAGTTTTTGAAGGTTACCATTACATGCTACAAAGGTTTTCAAGTTGTGTTTATACACCTACCAATCAAACCTTGTGACTGTCCACTAGACCACATGACTGCTCCAGTTTGATGGCACTTTGTAATCGCTGCACTTTACATGTTAAGGAGTGAAATTTATGTTGAATGGTGTTGTGAGTGAAGATAATGATGAGTAGAAGTCCTCTTGGCACGAAACAAGTGTTGGATAAGTTAAGGAGTAAACCAAACCTTGTTGGTATATGACTGTCCTAACCATCACAATGTCTGTCATAAAACAAAAGTACAGTCACGGTGCAGATGGTATAACTTTTATTTTAACTGTTGGATCTTTCTAAGTTTTTTATATGTTGTCCCTAAACAAGTTTTCTAAGTTCTCACCAAAGGGATCTTCCTAAAATTGTCTGGTGTGCAAGTTATGAATGACTGAGTTCAGTTCTGTCATAGTTGGCAGCGAGTTCATGTTTTGTATCAAATTTGTTGTATAAGTTGGTCCAAGTCTAAAGAAGTATTAGGGGGCATTAAATGAGTTGTGTTGGGAGTTTCTTCATGTTTATTATGTCATTAATCCTTCTTGTAATGTATATGGTGCATATGGGTTGTGGCTATACATTGCATGCCTTGAATGGGGAAGTTGGGATGGGCTGTCCCTAGTTTGTGAGTTTGTGAGTTTGAAACCTCTTGACTTAGGTGAGTTAGGAAAAGGACCTCCCTAAGTGGTTGAGATTGGTGGATGCTCTGCATCAGGATCTCACCTACAAGATTGCAAAGTGAAAATAATAGCGTAAGGGTACTTGGAATGTGGTTAAAACTGAATGAGAATAGAGTCCAATTTATAGGCAAATTGAGGATTGATTGGATGGCTAAGATTGATTTGAGATTGAAAGTAATCAATGGACAAGATTAAATGAGATGACTTGTTAAGTGAGGATAAAAAGGAAATTGCATTTCTAATGTTGAGGAAGAAATAGAAATGAAGAGAGTTAAGTGAAAATGATTATTGGAAACATCTATTTTCAACAAAATATGCCAAAATGAAAGTGGAGGAAAAGACTAGTGGAAAGTTAGCAAGTTGAAGAGATAAGAGAGATAAAAATTAGAAAGTGGAAGAGATAATTGGAAATAAAAATTAGAAAGTGGAAGAGTCAAGTGGGGTCATAAATAAATAAATAAAATTTATTTATTTCACCCACACATGGTAGTTAATTAAATTATAAATTTATTTAATTAGGAATTAAAATAATTATTTAATTATAGAAGAATAATTAGTTTAGAATAAATAGATTAAATAATTAGAGAATTATTCAATCGAAAAGGAATAGTTATGATTAGTCAATTAAGATCAAGATTAATTGATTAGAAAGAGATAATGATGAATACTAATTAAATAATAAAGATTATTTAATTAATGGTTTAGAAGAACAATAATTAAATAATAAATAATTATTTAATTATAGGAAATTAGAAGAAGAATATTAATACTAATTAAATAATTAAAATTATTTTATCAATTTAGATGAAAAAGGTTAGTGAAAAGTGTTGTCGAAGACTTAGGACAATGTTTAGTGTCTACACTAATGTTGTAGAAATTCCTAAATGGATGATTTATTGTGAAGCTTCCTAGAATCACCAACCCCCTCCTACCTTTTTATACATTTTAACAAACCTAAATGCCTTGAGTCAAATAGTAAAATATAGCCTTTAGTTGGCAATCCAAAACATTTTAGAGGGAAGGGATTATGATATTAAGCCTCTTCTTTGTGGAATGTGAGGATTGGGGCATATATAAGATCACTATAGATATTATTTAAACATTGTGGAGGAATGGAGCATGATATTTTGATTCTCTTCTATTGCGGGCTATGAGCATTTGGGCATAGATAAGATCACTATAAACATGAAATAGAAAATAATGTTAAACCACACCAAGGAAGGCAACCATAATTTTACATGACACTGGAATGATTTGACTCAAATAAAAAACCATTTGACATCATAATAACACAAGAACATTTGCCACATATCATCGAATGCACAAGACACTTTATAATTAAAGCAACTTTAATATGAAAGCATAGGGAAATAACACCATTTGGAAGTTTGACAAAGCCAACACATCATAATAGGGAATGCCAAATGGGGCCCAACTAAAAGGTCAATCCCTAAAAAATTGGGAAATTACATGGTAAAATCTAATAAAATAACCTTCTGAAAGCCTTTTCATGCTTCTACACTATTTATCAATTCTATGCCCTATCCTGACAAGTAGATCAAGCCCATTAAAGAGTGGGAAATTCGTAGAACCCTTGACAACCTATGGGGTTTCTTAGGGCTTACAAATTTCTATAACCTATCCTTACGAGTAGATCAAGGCCATTATGGAGTGGAGAATTATTAGGTCCCTCAACAACTTATGGGGTTTCTTAAGGCCTAAATATTACTATTATAGATTTATAAAGAGTTATGGTATTATAGGATGACCTCTCACAACCCTGCTGAAGAAGGATTTCATCAAGTTGAATGAAGTAGCTACCGATGCATTTGAGTAGCTAGAACCCATGTACACAACTTTAGTTCAAGCTACTCCAAAATATTCAATGTGAAATATGATGCTTCAAGACATGGAATATGATGAGTACTTATGGAAGATGGAAGATCACTTGAGAGTTACCAAAAAAGGCAAGAATTTGTTAAATTCATTTTATGAGAAAAAATGTCAACCAACCTATATGCAATCAAACAATGGAGCTCTTATTTAATGGGAAAACACTTTAGGTATAGATAAATCATGATAGTCTCAAATTGGAACATATGTTTTCATCTAAATAATAATAAAAATGGTTCATAAACATGTTGAGATATGACTTTGGTATCATATTTATAAGAACTGAAAAGAGAATACTGTGGTTAATGCTTTGTCAAAGAGGAACGAAACAACAAAGTCACTATTGTATTTCATTTCCACATTGTAGGAAGATTGGGTGCATAAGTCATGCAAAGAGTGGGAAAATGATAGTGATACTCAAAATCTAATTTAGAAACTCCAACAAGATTCAAGTGTGTCAAATAAATTTAGATGGGAAGTAAATTTTTTATGGGACAAGGATAGGTTGTACCTATGTAAGAACACAACCCTTAAGTTTAGGGTGTTAGAAGAACTACATGCTTCTCAAGTGGGGATGTTTAGAATTTTGGAGAAAAATGCATGGTTTGCCAACAAAATAAAGGAGAGACAACGAAGACTCTAGGCCCTCTATAACCCATCTATTTTCAGTTAGAGATAGGATATGTATCCATGTATTTTATCATGGGTTTTCTTAGATCTAAAGTGAAAAATGTCATCAAGGTTTTTATGGATCATCTCACTAGATATGCATGTTTTTGTGCTTTGTTACATTCAATTGTAGCAAGCACTACAACAATAACCTTTTTGAATACTATTTAGAAATTATACAAGACTAAAAAAATTATAGTAAGTGATTGTGATCTTAAATTTAAAAGTTAGTTTTCGACTAACTTATTTTCAGGTTTGGGCACTTACATTGTTTGTAGTTCATCATATCATCCCTAATCAAATGGATAGATTGAAGTGGTCAACAAATACTTAGAGCACCATCTTTGATGTTTTTCTTTAGATGAATAAGACAGACAAGTGTAATGGCTACCACTAGAAGAATGACAGTCTAATAATTCTTTATATACTCCATCCAAAATGTCATTATTTTTGACACTATATGGGTATCAATCACCATTAATTGCATCTTCCTTGTACGAACTCCCAAAAGTTTGAAAATTTGAAGAACATATTCAAAATTAGCAAAAGGTAGTTGTTAATCTTAGAGAGAACTCAACAATGGAACAAAATAGAATGAACTAGCATGTTGATCAACACCATAATGAAAGAAATTTTGAAGTGGGAGATTGGGTCTTTGTGAGCTTAAAATCACATAAGCAAATACCTCTAAAAAAAAATGAACACAAAGCTTGCACCCAAGTATTATGTTTGTCATAAGGTGTTGCCAAGGATTGGTACTATAGTATAGAAATTGGAGTTATCCATGTCCACAAAAATGCATCTAGTCTTCCATGTCTCATACATGAATAAGATTAGTGGACAAAGAGTTGTAGCATATATTGCATTACTAGAGTTTGATAAGGACGGTGGAATAATTTTGGATCATGAGAAAAAATTTCAAGCATGTACTAAGTGGTTGTGGTCAAGGAAAATTACAAAGTACTTAGTTGAATGTAAGAACTCTAGAGTAAAATATTCTAGATAGGAAAATGAGGCTTTTGTGCGAAAAATTCTAAGAATGACCAGTTTTGAGGACAATGCTTCTCTCAAGAGGGGCTTGCTTCACCATTAATCCTTTAGCATACAAGGGGCATGCATAGTTAGCTTGTGGCCACATCAAATTTTAATTAAGTATTATAATCATTAATATAATCTTATATAGTTTAGCTAGGTGACATCAAAGGCATAAGTAGGGTATATGTAGGAGCTAGTGATTAGTTTATGATCATAGTATTGTAACTCATGTTCTTCTTGGAAACTTTTGAAGGCTTCTCCCCTTGAAGTGGCTTTTTCCTCTCAAGTATTATGAAGTACTCATAACATATTTCTAATTATATCCACCTATTGTGCAAGTAATTTCATTACATATCAACTTCCCTTTCTCAAATGAAACCGGACCTATAGACACAATTACAACTAATGACCTACTTACTTTTTGTTAAGTACATAAAATGTTAAGTCTAATTTAATATTCATAATGGAACCATTTCATCATGCATTGCTACTTCCCAATATATATTCTCTTTATCTTCCTTATATGCCTTTAGATAACACAATCTTAACCATCAAAGCATTGATTGCAAAATATTTTCTTATCTTGCAAGTATGTGACACATCTACCTTTATTTGCCAGATCCACTAGAGTATCATGTAGGGTCTACCTAGTATAATTAAGCATTTTTCTACCATTGCTAGAGGTTGATTGCCTCTATTATATACTCTCTTCTACTGACACAACTTGCTAAATGATTGTGCTTATATTTCCTCGCTTCATCTACATAGCTCAAATTTAATAAGGAACCCTAAATGGGAGAACATGCATTTGAGGTTGTCAAATTGGGAATCATAGTGTACTTACCATCTAGTCCACTCTTCCCTTAATCAAATATCACATATATATGAATGAGCACATCCTTAACCACCAAAGTTGTACTTCTAAATCTTTGTAATAAGTTTCTTATATTCTCATCAAGGGCATGTACATAAGTAGCATACCTAAAGACTGTAAAGTGAGAAAATCAAGGCATCTTTCCACTTAATTTCTTCTTAGAATCCACCTCATTCACAACCTTTATTGGTACTCAATTACTAATAGAGAGAGATTCGTTTGTTGGAAGCATGAGTTGATGTGTTGCTATGGTTGTCATTGATGTCAGACTTGTTCTAGATTGGTTCAGAATGTCTATGGTGCAGAGTTATCGTGCTGTGTTGATGTTGTAGTTGTTCTATTGGTTGTTTCAGAAGTGCTTGGGTCCGGAATCTATTGCTAGTGTTGAGTTATGTTGTTATTTTCATTGGATATAGTTTCGGTATTATTTTGTGGTTCAAAAACATCTTTGTGTTCTTTGAGTGTTGTGGCATTGATCGTTGTTGGTTGTGAGATTTTATGTTAGACCCGTTCTTTGGTATAAATATGATTTATGGAAGCATGTTTGTTATGTTATAGGTCTCACTATAGCGTGTAAAGATTTAAATTTGACTTATTTGCATTGGAGAGTATGTTGTTGAATGTTAACGGCTTATATGCATGTGTAGCATGTGGATATGTTGTTGGTTATGTTCTGGTGATTGTGGATCGGTGGATTGATCTCTGGAAGTTGTGATTTGGTCCCCTCTTTCTCTTGGAGTGGATTAGTGTGTGTATTTTTGGTTCAAAAAGTGTATTTTGATTCAAGTTGACTTGGTTTAAGCTGTGATGATCTATCTTGTATATAAGGATGTGTATGATTGAGTTGTGAAAGAGGCAAGGAAGAAAAGTGTGATGAATATAGATGTGAGGATAATCAATGAAGTTCGATAAAAAGAAAAAGAAGAGTTTATGTAAGTTGTGCTAAGACTGTGACAAAGATTTGAGACAGAGTGTTGGTAGTTGAGATCAGAGTTGTGTGTGTTGATGTTGGTTGCTTGATGCAAAGTTCAAAGACAACTTCATGATTAGGAGATCCTTCTTTTATAATCATTTTTGTATCTTGCCTTGAGTGCAATTAGCTTCAAGTTTTGCAAGTCCTCTTTGTATCTTGCCCCATGAGCAATTAGCCTTGGTGTGCAAGTTCAGAGTAGTTAGCTCTTTTCTTTGTAATTTGATATACACAGTGGATATATTTTGTGGACAGGTGCTCACTATGGTTTTTTCGTGTTTAGGTTTTCCACGTATAAATCTTGGTGTTCATGTATTGGACGAGTGTTGTTGATTAGTTATTTATGTGCTACATTTAATTTTTGTTTTGGACTGATTCACCCCCCCTCAATCCAGCCTTGGGTTCAACACAGTTCACTACTTCTACCTAGAAATCCTTAAAGGAGAATTCTACACCCACAACATACACCTATCCATGTCCGTGAATGTGTGGTTATTTATCTTATCTATCTTTTTCTCTTGTGAAGCATGAGGAATCATTAATTCTCTTACAATGTTGTGTTACTTGAGTATTTTTTTGAATATTTGGTTGACATACTTGATGTCATTATCCATCCACAAATTCTTAATATTTTAACCTCCTTAATTATCCACTTTTGCATTGAAAATATTAGAGGTGGAAATTACTCCATCCTTCAAATATTAAAGCCCATGCCTTATTGGTAAACTCATCAACCAAGACATAAAGATACTTCAACTATGTGAATTTATTGGTTATGGCTCCAACAAGTCATAATAGACCAACTTAATTTTCTCTTATCCATAATTGGTACAAATTTGAGAAAGTAGATCCAAATTTGACTAGTTTATTAATTATATCTATAGTTTAATTATTGTCTAGTAAAGATTTATAATATGAAACTACATTTATGACTACTAGAATCTAATCCAAACACATAATAATCACTCTACACAAATTTTCCACCTGGAAACCCCCAATTTGATAGGAATAAAATACTATATTATTCCTCACATAAGTAAAGATAGAAAATTACAAGGAATTATTATTCTTATCCTGCTTGTCTATCATGTGACTCCATCCAATTCCAACTTTTTCAATAGCTCCATGTCTTTAATTATTCATAAAACATCTCTTGATCTTCCCCTTCAAATTATGTGTCACTAGGATTTACTCTCATTTATTAGAATATCCCAATCATTTATGATTTGATGAGTTAGATGTTTTTTTTCATTTTTTCTAACTTATCATGATAAAAGAGTCATTGTTTATTATAAAACCACCTTGACAATTTCCCTACTATTGATAATTTACAAAAATAATTAGTGATTAGACATTCAAATTGAAGTAATAATTCTTGATATTATCAATAGAGAACAAGAATTTAAGGAAAACCAATAATTTTGATTGTATTAAAATACTAATATTTTTCAATGTCTAATTTTTGAACCAATCAACTATTTAAAGTCTCCAAACCTCCTTGTTACTTTTTAGATCATATCTTCGTAAAGAGGTTTTTAGTATTTCAAAATCTTAATGAGAAATGAGATGGGTAAACAATGTCCCCACCTTCTCTTGGAGTACCAACAGGCTTTGTCCATGGTCCATCCTTTGAGGACAACTTTCTAAGAGTACATTTCTTGGCCCCTCTCTACTTCTCTTGAATTACCACATCCTCAATGAGTGTCATCATCTTGTCATTCACTAGGTCTTCCATTAATGGTAGCACTAATTCTTCATCTTCATCATCTACCATAGAAAGCTTCTACAATGAGAGATGTTCACAATCAAGGACTAAATGTATTTTCATGAAAGGGAAGATATCAAAACCAAATGTATTATATGCCCAACTACCTCCAAAAAGGTAAATAACCCATATCTTAGAGGTTTTATTTGCTTTCCTATCCTTGCATACTTTCTTTGCCTAGGACAAACATACATATTTCAACTACCTTTTCTAGTTGCATCTTCGCCTTGAGTTTTATCTCATTAGTTTTTCTAATGAATATTGTTGCTTTTGTTATCTCTAAGACTAATTCATCATGCTCACCATGTTGCTCAAGTGTAATATCAAATGGACTAGTTGGTAGATAATATCCCCAAACCACCTCAAATGATGATTGTCATATTGATGAATGAATTTCCTTAATTTTTTAGTGTGGGATATGGGGAAATACTCATCCCAAATATTTAACATCATTTTGTTCTATCTATGCTTGATATATGCAAATCCTATTCCCACCTCCATCAAGCAATTTGAGTATGGATAAAAAGTTGTGCTATTTTTAAAAAGCTTAATATCTATCATATCCCTTAGAGTGGACTAAATTTTTGCTTAAAAAATAAAAATAATAAAATTGATCTTAACAACCCATAGTGAAACCAAAATTTAGAAAATATTTTCAGAAAGTAGACTCAAAGCAATACAACGCTTGTTCTTGTTGCATCTTCACATTTTGAGTGTAACTATCTTCATTTTTTCGTCGAAGTTCAAACTTTTTTTTTTTATAAAAAAAAGTGGCATATCAAGACCCCTTTTTGGTTCCCCATCTTTGTGCACTTACCCATAACAAATCTGATGATGTGAAATTTGATTTATAATATAAAATTAAATTTGTACCTACTAGAAATTAAATGTAAACACATCATAATTTATCTACACAAAATTTTCACTTAAGAACCCCTAATTTGGGAGGTAAACTTAACTTGATAGGTGCTAATAGATCTACTATAGTATTATATTACTCATTAAATAATATGAGAATAACCTATTACAATTAATTATTCTTCGTATTGTCAAACTATGTGACTAATATTCTATATTTCAAAGGCATTCTATATCTAATCTATTTAGAAGCCTCTCCTTTTATTCCCCTTAAAATTTTATACATTTCTAAGATTTATTCCCATGCACTAAATTATACCAACTGTATTGCATCCAAAGAGCCAAATGTTCGTCTACCTCACTTTTCTTCTAACTTATCATGATGAAACTACCCTTCATTGACAAAAACCATTACTATTAATTATAAAATTATCCTGACACTTTTGGTACCAAAACTATCAATTTTGTTAAATGTCAAATATGAAATATTTAATTTTTTTCAAAAGAAGATAATTATTTGTAATATTATAAATATTAAATATTGGACCAAGAACTTTAAAAGGTGTAAAGAAAATTAGCCCTAAAAAATATCTCACTTGTATATATATTAATTTTTTTAAAAAAGGGTCAAACTAAATGAATTAAAAGCTAGGATTTAAGGGCCTATAACTAAAGCTGCAACATATAAACTTCTTTGCACTCATAAACTTCACCAAGTGACTACAACATCTAAGACCACACATGAATGGTAGTATACTTTACCACACTATTAAAATTTTACTAACAAAAGAGATCATAAATGTATCCTACTAGAAATCAAACATTTAATATAATTTATCCAAAATTAGAAAACTCATATTTGACTCAATTAATTTTCATATATTTTACTCTAAAAATCTACCTAAAAGAAAAAACACAAAATAACCTTCATCCAACCAATCATACCATAAAATCGAATAAACACATACCACAAATAGACCCCTTAATGTCCAAGATCATGGGCTTAAAACCATATACGAGTGGTCAGTATTCAACCCATGTGCCCCACTTCAAAATATAAGTCCTCAGAGTATAGATTGTAGCTCCCAAGTACAACACCATGAGACAATAATCACCTTTACACACGTCTTACACATGACTTATTATCGAATCAAGTATTCTCATAATCTACTAAGAAACCCACAAATCAAAGACTTTCAAAAGTCTTAAGTATACTTACAATTGAATTATGGAATATTCTTTAAAATTTCACCCAAGTGGAACAATTATTTTTAGTATTATAAATATCAAACAAAAAAACCTAGAACTTGTACATGTATAGTGTAAGTAAATCCATGCTATAAGAACATAGATTAATTAAAGAGAACATGATTTTGAAAAAAATACAGCTCACATAAGGTAATTGAACCCATTCAAAATTATAAGATCAATGAAAATAAAAAAATAATTTTGTACTAACCTAATAAGGACACAATTAGTTGAAGTAGTTGTTCGAATTGTGTTAGTTATCTACCTACATATCCAGTAGATCTTATTCACTATTGTGAAACATGAATTATGAAATTATAGTTTATAATTTATTAAAGAATAGAAGTGTGTTTGGACCTAAGAGAGCATTGAAGCCACAAGTTTAAGGGGTTATCTGTGAGTCTAACCACAACATCACTCATGGAGTTGAATAAGTTGAAGGAAAATATACAAGAGGAAATATCAAAATATCTTGATTGATTCAAGATAAGAATTTTTATGATAACATTGATGGAAGTGTTTAATATAAGATTTAATGGATAATAGATCAAGAAGAAGAATGTGACATTAGTATCTTTAATAGAAGATTTATAAAATTATGCATACACACTACCAAATTTTGATAAAAAATAAATGAAGAGAAAAATACAACATATTTTAAAAATTTCAAATTGCAAGTTAATTTATTTGATCATGGATGATTATTTCAAAGGGTGACCAAAGAAAATAGGCAATCAAATGGTGTGGAAAATTTTAAATAATATTTTTTACTTTATGTTATTAGTTGTGACAAAATAATTATGACAGGTGTTCAAAAAAACTTCTCTATATCTTTTCCTTTAATGTTCGAGGAACAATTTATTTCCTTAGGACAGATAACCATGAAAATTTACTAGTGGCTTTCTTTTGTGTTTAAGGAGAATTGATATCAACCTTGAAATAGAGAGTCACGTGTTAATGCAATAGACATTTTATATGATAAATAGATTTAATGTGTTGCTAGAGGATTAATCAAATCATTTAAACCCAATAATCAAAGGAGGATGTTGTAAAATTCATGTCCTTCCAATTCATATATGTGATGTTTTCAAGATTATATTGAGGATAAGGTTTTATAACAAAGTTGTGCCATTTCCCTTAACCTAAGTGTGGATTCATGAAATTTGGATGTATAAATGAATTGGTGTGAGATATTTTCCTAAAGGCCATTAATTCAATCCCATCCATTGAGAGAGAAAAACTTCTTAAATGTAGACGCTAGTGTAGAAAGTGTCACTAATAGGGTCTTATATATTATCATTTACTCACAAAAAAATAGGATGTTAGTGTGGTTAGCTATTATGTAGTCAAACCACCATACTAGGGTTAGGTTTATAAGAAAAAGGATTATCCAATCTATATTATGTATAATAAGTATCACACCATATTATAATTTCTACATTTATAGTTGATTAAAATGTTGAGGTTCGTTAGAGAAGCCCAATTAAATATCTATATTTTGTGTTTAGTATCTTGAATATTTTATGATAGTTGATTCTCAATTATATAATATTACACTTAAAAGTCTCATGTCATTATAGCCTAGGTTGTTTTTATTGTTTGAAATAAAATCATAAAGGCAATGTAAATAATAATAAAAAATTCTAATCAAATTCATCATGATGATAAGGTTGTGTTGCTGAAGGGAAATCATAATTTAACAAAGTTTGAAATATTAAAGATTTTTTTGGTAAAGAACTCAAATTTGTTCTAATTTATGAAACAAGGTATTGGTTTTTGAATTTATGTATAGATTATATCTTCCCATAACAAAACTTATTAAATATCATTTTTATTTTCCTTTTATTACATCATTTAGAACCAAATTCAACTATACTACAATTTACTATTACAAAAATTTATTTATTTATTTTGAAGCTAATGATTTTGTGATAAAAAAAAATTTGAATCCCTTTTTTTTTTGATTAGGGGAAAAACAGGTTTTGAAGGGACTTGAAACCCTTCACAACCAGAAAAAGATAGGATCTGGAATCCTCAACCAGAAAGTTTTCCGAATAAAAGGAACAAGAATGGGTAAAAAAGACACCCATCACCAAAAACAACAAAGTTGCAGAAAGAACAACCTACAACCAACCAAAAACCATCCCCTACCCAAGAACCATCAACGTTTACATTTAGAATTTCTCTTATGGGATCAGAGAGTCATATAGAAAGAAGGCTTAAAGGACTTAGCTTTTTTTGCTTTAACAAAAATCCATCCCTCTTCCACTTGCGCTGGCTTAACATGCAAATCCAATGCACCAAAATCTTGACAAAGAGAGAGCCAACCACCGTTGTCTCAACCTCACCAGAACCAACGAACATCAAAGGCAAAACCCCAACATCACTAGTCCGCCGCAGATCGACAGACACAACCTCACCAGAACTAGCAGACGACAAAACCCCAACATCAGTAGACAAGTCAACAGATTTGGTAAAAACAAGAGTACTAGCCAAATCATTATCACCAGAAGAAGCCTCCCGAGTCTCCTTCACATGGTAGACATCAAAAGACACATGCACAGTTTCAGCAATTGAATCCCTTATTTAATCATTAGAAAGGTATTTGAAAAAACTACACAATATTCTTATTTTATCCTATCTTTGACTTAATTAAAGATGGCTTCGTTTCTACGAGCCCCTTACATGAAAGAGCATAAATTTTGAGTTTAGGAATGTGCAAGAGCATTAAAATCTCACTAATAATGAAATATATTTATATATTATATTTGGTGAATGATTTGTCTAGTGAGTATTGACCGTCAAATTAAGCCAACACTAGTATGTTGGTATCACCATTTTCTCCTAGAGTGGGTTCAAAAGGACATAATTAATTTTGTATCATAAGAATTAAAAAAAATTCGTACATGTTTATAACATATAATTTGGATTCTATCCATCCTATATTGTTAAATCCCTCAAGTTTCCAATTTTGGATTGTTGTGATGCAATTTTATTTATTGTGTGTTTGAACAAGAGATATTATATACTAACAATTATTTTCCATTCTTTCTCTATCTTTTTTTATGTGATAAAAATATTATGGTTAAAAATTCTAGATAGATTTAATAGCATTATATATATATAATATGCATGTTTATATTTTATATTTGATTATTATTATATTTTTATAAGTTGGTAGTATTATTATTATCATATGATGTTTTTAGAAACCAAATCTAAGGATTGGTTGAAAATTAATTAAGTATACAAAAGAAATTCGTAGAAATGAAAAACGTCATATATTATTAGTGTTACTATTTATATGGTGTGTAATTTATAGAATGAATCAATACAAATGTTGCATGTTGTCAATTATTATTTGAGATCATTTTGATTGGTTTTGGTTAATTTTTTTGATATTTTGGACTAAATATATACTCACTCATATATAAAGCTAGTAATACATGCTACACTACTAAGATTATTAGTGATGCAAAAAATTATTACACAGTTGAATCCAAAAACATATATAATCAATCATTTGTAAGTGTTGTCACACCACTAGTCCAAATTTATAAGTCACAATTTTATTATCAAGTTATTCTATATTCTAAATCATGAAGTATTGTGAAAAGGATACTCTGTTGGTTATATTTTTCCCTCCCTATCATTAGATTATTAATGTTAAATATTGTATAATCATAAAACTATGAATACTACATATATTTAAGGTTGTAATTTGTCTAAAATATTATAGTGGATAACTATTGTGTTGAGCTACATGTTCTTTAAGGATTGTGATTTTAATTTTTAATCATAAATTAGAAAGGGATTTAAATTTTAAAGTTGCAAGATTGTGTTTAGGCAGTTGTGACATGTTAGACCCATATTGATTACATGTTCAAGGGGTCTAGAAATGTATGGGAATTGTATTTCCAATCTTAAATCATAAAAGATAGCATATTTATCTCTTATTGCCAAAGGTAGGAAGGAGATGTCACAAGTTTTTTTTTGGGCTAGTTGTTTATGACTACATGATTGCCTCCATTTCTCATAGTTGTGAACAATGGTGTTCTCTAGTTATGAAGTCGTGTTTATCAATTGAAAGTCAGATCTTAGGCCTATTATAATGGGAGAACATAGATTGTTGTTGGTCATAGATAATGGTATTCTATTTATAATGAAGATAAGAAGAAATAAGAATGTTTTTAGAAAAGTTAACAATTTTTCTTTGTTGTTCGAACTTTTTTATCAATATTTATTACTTTTGATTTACAAGAAAAATAATGGCAAGGTTTTGAAATAAATATTACTTGTTTGGAATAGTGGGTTGAAGAATGTAGTCTTCACAAAGAATTGAGGACCGTGTCAACTCTTCCTGTGTCACCTAGTTGAAAGCCATGAATTATCTTGTAGGTAAGTTACATGCTTAAACTTCATGTATGATTAAGTATAACTATAATGATGAGATTATTATATCTAGGTGTGTAAGATAATTTTATGAATGGTAGTATATGGTTCTATTCATTTCAATAACACATCTTTCCTACGTATAAGTTATGGTATTGACTTTAAATATATAGGGTTTTAAAGTATTAAAATATGATATTAACAAGACAATTAGTGGGTTATGGTGGTGTAATATTTATGTTTCATTTGTAACAAATTTAGTGGTCTATTTCCAAAATGTTATCATTGATTTTAATATCTAAAATGAACTATTCTCTAGCATCTTAGTTTATATTAGAGTTTGAGATTTTGAACTAGTTTGAATTGGGAACAATTGAACTTAGCTCACCATGATATCTGGTAACTATATTTTTTATTGATGGATTTATTGGGTCACATGGATTCCTATCGGCATTCTTAATTAGTCATTCTATAAGAGAAGTAGAATAGACCGTGTTGAATTATTTGGGTTGTCAATTATATTACACTAGATTTAACTTATGGATTATTAGATAAAGAAAATCTTGATACATGTAAAGGTTGTATATATTTGGTTAGTGATCGAAATGAGTAAATAATGTGCATAATTATTGTTGTTTGTTTGTTGTGTGTTATTACCATTGTTCCTATAATTATAATGGACACTAGCTTGAAACTCTAGTCTAATTAAATAGCCAAGGAAGAATATATAATTACTTAAATATTTAATAATGGTTAAGACAATAAAAATTTATTGAGTTATGATTGTAAATACTATTCTATAAATATTTTAATTTTTTTATTAAAATCATGATAATAATAATAATTATTTAATGGAATTTAAAAGTAAAAGCTATATATCTTGATTGTACATACCTACTCTACATTGTATATATCATTTGCATTGTATGCATTATTTTCCACTTGTTTATATAGTATATACATAACTACTCTACATTGTATATATCATTTGCATTGTATGCATTATTTTCCATTGGTTTATATAGTATATAAGATATCTATCTATCTATATATATATATGAACTTGGACGTTTTGTTTCCCTTTCGAACGTTAAGGTTGCTTTTTTTAACATAACGGACGAATTTGCAATCTGATTTTTTCAAATACATCTCGTCCATATCCAACCACAGTTTTTTTGTCCACATCGAACTGAACGGCTACTTTCAATGCATATCCTCAATCGAACCTTCCTTTAAATTCACAGGTACCTTAATCATACCTTTGGTTTTTGTTTTTCATTTCCTGAGACTCATGGTACTCCTCATCCAAAGTAGTACCTACCTGGTAACAGTTTAATTCCATTTGACGAACCCATGGAAAATATGGCTGCATTGCCATCGTGGCATCCTTGTTGCTTGTTCATTTCTCGTCCATCGCCTGAATATCATGATGAATGATACATTATGGACAGCCTTGTACTCTGTAGAGAATCATATTTATATTCGGTTCTGCAAACCAGGACCTACAGAACCCTTCTTACAGCTACTGGGCAGGAGTAAATCTCAGAGGCAGGGCGCCCTTGACGCCTATGTTGCCCTTGGCGCGCTTTAGGAGCCGAAAAGGCTTCCCCTCTGCGATCGTACACGCAGCTGCTCTTTCTCAACACAACATTAAGTGGGGTCATAAAGTGGGCGATCAACAACATTTCGCTGGTGCCTCTTTGGCCGCCATGAAATAAAAAATCAATGAATGGGGCAGAGAGTAATGACTCAGGGATGTTTATGCTCTGATTGGAGGTATCGGCTTGGCTCAAGGGCATGTTGAAGCTATGATTGTATATGAGATGAATGGAAACCCAGGCCTGCCCGGGCTGCCCCCACCGTAATTGAGGGTTGGAGTGTAAGTCTTTTTGAGGAATAGCAATGGGTGCCTCAGCATTCCATTTATTTTATATTTTATTTGTTGTGTGTTTTCTCTCTCACAACCTGTCCTGCCATGTACATGACATCCCAAATATGGGGCATTTATGTTCCTCCATCAGCTGCCAACAACATTTCGCTGGTGCCTCCTCCAACTCCGTACTTGGCCACCATGAAATACAAAATCAAGGGTGCCTATTACCTTGCCTCGCCACCCGAACGCTAAGAGGCTCTCAGATATAAGGCATAATCTCCACCAATGTTGAAGCTCAGCCTCTACATTGTCCCCCTAGCAATATTTCTTGGTTTCTCATGGAGGAACATGGGCTATGCCGTTCAGATACAATTTTACTCTTCATTTGCATGATTCTTTGTATAATGATTTGGGATTTCGATCATGGATTGTGGAATTTTGAAACAGAGCCATAGTAAATGTAAGAGGCAGGGCATAATCTCCACCAAATTTGAAACTCAGAATCTACATTGTCCCTCTAAGCATACTTTCTTGGTTTCTCATGGAGGAACATGGGCCATGCCATTCAGGTACAATTTTATTCTCCATTTACATGATTCTTTGTATAACGATTTGGGGTTTCGATTATGGGGTGATCATGGATTCTGTAATTTTGAAACAGGGTGCATATGAGAGTGCATATAAGACGAATAATGGGGCGAGTAGATAGGAAACCCTGGCCTGCCCCCACCGTAATGATCCCAATTGAGGGGAGGAAAATGCAAGTCGTTTTGAGAGATGGCACATCCATTGAAGGGATCCGAATGGAGGAGTGGGTGTCTCTATATGGTGAGTCCTTGGATATTTTCTTTATTTTTTTCTTTTCTTTTTAAGCTCTCACCCGGATTTTGGCTTTGCAAACTTTGCTGTGGTTGGTTGTGTTTGGAGTTTTTCTATTTTGTTGACTCGTGTTGGGTGTCTGAGCCTTGGACTTGTATCATCTATTAGGCCTTAGGGCATGTATTATTGCTTGCGTTTAATGGTGAGGCGAGTAGATAGAAAACCGGGCCTGCCCTCGCCGTAATGATCCCAATTGAGGGGAGGAGTGTAAGTCGATTTGAGAGATGGCACACCCAGTCAAGGGATCCGAATTGAGAAATGTGAGTCTCTCCTTGGACCTTTTCTCTATTTGTTTCTACTAAGCTATCACCCTGATTTTTGCTTTGCAAACTCTGCAACCTCTGCTGTGATTGCTTGTGTTTGGAGCCCCTCTATTGTGTTGACTTGTGTTGGGTGTCTGATATGGCCTTGACATGTATTATCTATTAGTCCTCCTTGTTGCAACTCTGCTGTGATTGCTTGTGTTTGGAGTCCCCCTATTGTGTTGATCTGTGTTGGGTGTCTGATATGGCCTTTGGCATTTATTATTTATTAGTCTTTGTTGTTTTTCTGTGAAATAGTTTGAGTTTATTTTCCTATTTCTTTATGGAGATATAACAACTGGGTGTAGGTTGGTTTTTTTTTAAGTTAGTTTGTGTAGATGGAAGGTGGGTTTGGTCTTGTGGCTTTTTAGGACTTAAGATTTAAGCTTTGGGGTATAAATTGGGTTTATTCAGTTTGAAGTTTGGTGTTGATATCTTTTGTCTTGAGTGTGTATAATAATATGTTGTTGAATTGTGTCTTCTTGAAGGGGATGATATTTGTGATTAATGTATGAACATGTCATTGATATAAAATGATCTGTATCATGAGACTAAATTAATGCTTGCTTAATATAATAGATTCACAAATCATATCATTTTGTTTTAAGGTGGAGCATGATAGGTGACAGTATTGGTTAGATATGTGCATCCTTATAGAGAATTGGATTGAATTTTATAGATAGTATTTGAATAGTTAATTATAAATAGTTCTAATATGTATAATATTTGTTTCATTTCAGCTAAATGTAGATGATGTGGTTGAAGGATCTAATAAGTCCAAGTTTGATGTAAATGATGAAGATAATGAAATGGAGGTAAATATATTTATGATTTATTTAAATCTATAATAGTCTTTGATTCTATATATATATATAATTTTTTTATATTTTAAGAATTCTTTTGAAGAGCATGATACATTTTAAAATTTAATAAGATCTAATATTATTTTTATCTAAATCATTGTTTGGAAATTATATGAAATCAATTGTAACCTCACCTACTAGATACCATAGCTTAAAATAAAAACTCATGGTTGAATAAAGCTCAATGACTTAATAAAAAAATGCCAAAACTTAGAAAATAAATCTTTCTCACTCACAATAATAACAGATGTTTAATTACTCACCCACAATTAGACATTGTGCTTTCAACTAGCTATGATTGGAAGATGTTCCTTTGACAAGCTATGACTAAAAAATATGCCTTCTATTAGAAGATGTATTTCTTGATAGGCTGTGACTTGTTCAGGAGATTGTGTTCTTTTTTTCATTTTGCATGTGTGGTTGAAAGTGTCTTTGCATGGTGTGATTCTTGCATTACAATCCATTATTTGATGTATTCACATGCTGCTTGCATTGGCTGAGTAACACAAGAATATTTAAATATGTTGTGGGAAGTCATGAGTTAGAGGATTTAAAAAAAAAAACTCTCTATTCTAAATAATAGGAAAATAATGTTTCTATTATAATCTTTTGTTGTGGTGAGGAGTACAACCTTTGTAATTATCTTTTGGTTTCTTTTCTTAATTATAGTTATTTAAGAATATGCTAAACCAAAAATCTTTATGGTATCATGAAATAGTCCTTATATGATTTTCATCACCTTTAGATATAACATTTTTCTTGTTATGGTTCATTATGACTATTTGGTATAAGTGAAATAGATTGCTCCTTTTCTTTCTTTTTCACTATCGTTTGTTAGTTATTTTAGTATTTGTTTCTTTTTCTCTTTCTTTATTTTGGTTTGTCTATTTTTCTATCATGAGCTTTCTTCATCTATTTCTTTATCTTTTTTTCTTCATCCTTTTACTTTCTTTCTCTTTGTTTCCATATTTATTTATTTCTTCCCTTTTAACAAATCTTTCTTGTTTTCCTTTTTCCCTCTCAAAATTTCTTCATTTACTCTCCATGTATTTATATTTTTGCATTTCTACCATTTTCTTTCACTTAGTGTATATTTTTCATTCAAGTTGCCTCTCTCACTTTCTCTTTCTTTTTTATATTGTTTGATCTTCCTTTATTTTGTTTTTATCTATCTCTTTCAATTTCTTTCACTTCTTTTATCCCTTTATTTCTCTTTGTTTGCATCTCTTTTATTTTCTCATTCCCTGTTTATGAATTTCTCCCCTCTTTGTCTTTATGTTATTCCCTCTCCTTATATATTCCTAACTTATGTCTCTTTCTCTCTCTCATCCGCCTTTTTATATGTTCTCGCCTTATTTATTTATTTGTTTTATCTTTCTTTCTTTTCCAAATCCTTCATTTCTTTATATTTATTCTCTATCTCATTTTTTTCTTTTACCATGATTCCTTTTAGCTAGTCCAATCTATTTCTTTGTCTTTTCTCTTTCTACATATTTTTATTTTTCTCTCTCTCTCTATATAAATTTCTCTCCCCTCTCTTCTTTCATTCCTCTCCTTTTATATTCCAAATATTACGTCTCTCTATATTTCTCTCTTTCTCTAATCTTCCTCTTTATTTTTCGCACCTTATTTACTTATTTGTTTTGTTAGACATTCTTTCTCATACCTTTCATTTCTTTATATTTTCTCACTTTTTATCTCATCCCCTTCCCCCTCTCTCTCTCACACACAACTCTCTCTCGTTATTTCTTTTCCTATGATTCTTTTTAAGTCATTTCAATCTCTCTCTTTCTCCTTATTCTTTTATGTTTATCTATATTTTCTCAAATTTCTTCTCGATTTTCCTATATTTTTTCTTTCTTCTTACTTTTTCTCTTTTGTCTTATTTTGTTTTCCTATATCTTTATTTCTCTCTTTCTTTATCCCTATTTATCTCTTTCCTTCTCTCTTAATAATTTTGATTATTTCTTTTTCCTTTTATTCTCTCATTTTAGTTTATCTTCATTCTTTCCCTATTTTTGTCTTTCTCTTCCCTTTTGCATCTATGTTTTCATTTTTTTCTCTATGATTGTATCTCTCTATCTCTATCTCTTATTCATTCTTTCTATACATTTCTCTTTCTTTCCCACTTATTTTGTTCATATTTCTTCGTCTTTTATTCTCTTATTTACTTTCATTCTCTCTCTCCCCTCCCTTTTTTAATCTTATCTCTTTACATGTTTCTCTTTTTGTTTTAACTTTTGACTTATATTTATCACTTTCCCTTTTTTCTTTCTCATTCTATTTTTGTTTTATCTCACTTTATGATTTATCTTTAACACACTTTCTCTTTTCCTTCTATTTCCTCCTTTTTCTCTCTTTTCATTTTTATTTCTTGATTTCTTCACTTGATTTCTTTCCTTTTCTAGGCCTTCTTGCTTTCTTTCTTTTTCTCATTCTCTCAATTATCAATGTTCTTTCTTTGTTTCTTTTTCTCTTTCTTTGTTGTTTATTTGTCTTTTTTCTATCTCTTTCACTTTCTCTCATTGTCTACCACTCTCTCTTTGTCTCTTTCATTCTTTATTATTATTAATTTTTCTATTTTCTCTCTTTTTATTTTCTTTCATTTATTTTTTTATTTCCTTACCTTTTTATGTACTTTGTATTCTTTTTCATCTATATTTCCCCTTTCTTTCTTTCTTTCTTCAATCCACCCCTCTTTTCTTCTTTTATTTCTCTCTTTTGTGTATCTTTTTTATTTTTATCTTATTTTGTATTCTCTTTTTGTTTGATACCTTCCTTCTTTTCAATATTCTCTCCACTATCTATCTTGCAATATTTATTTTTCTTTATTTATTTGTATTTTTAGATTAGGGATCCTTTACCCCTTAAAACCTAGATTCTTGACTAGACTTTGAAACATGGACACTAAACCCTCGGCATCACATTCTCTAGAGGTTAAAATAGTGACCTTGTAAGCTAAATCTTACAACTTGGACACTATATCCTAGATCATAGAACCAAAAAATTGAACCCTTCGATCCTAGGCCAAGAAATATTTACTCTACTCTTGGAATCCACACCCAAGACCAAGCCCTTGGACCCTAGTCCTTGAACTTAAGATATTGGACATTGAACCGCTGGAAGATGGACCTTGCACCCTTGACCCTAAACCTTGGACATTGTATGCTAGACTTGGAAACTTACATCCAAAGACTTTACATCTTGACCCTGGGCCCTATATCAATGAACCATGGTTTTTAGATAATAAAAATTCTACCCTTTACCACAAACCCTTGGACCTTGGACATTTTGCCCAAAACCCAAAGCAACATTGTGCTCAAAACCCAAAGCACTAGATATTAGACTATGGTCACTGAACCCTTTGAACATGGATCTCAAATCGTTGACCCTAGAACTTGGACCTTGTATGCTAAACTTGGAACTTGCACCCAAAGACTCTACACCTTGACGCTATGGGTGATAGACACTGGACCTTGAAACCTTAACCAATTATCCTGAGCCCTTGGAAAGTGGAATTTAAACCTAAAAATATTTACTCTAAACTCAAATAGCTTAGACTCTAGAACTTAGACCCGAAACTTAATACAATGGACACTTGAATAGTAGGGGGCTAGCCCGAGTAGTAAATTAATCAACTTGCTAGCCCTCCAATTAATTCCTAAATTCGAGCCTATAGAATAATGGGCATTAATAAACTTGCTATAATAAGGGCTAGAATCGAGCTAGAATAACAATGCGAGCAGTAAATTAATCAATCCCATATGTATAATTGTAGGGCCCCTAAAATTCTATGGCCCTACTATTCTAAAGGAATTAGCTCGCTAGTATAATGACTATATAATTACAGAGGCTTAATTCATTAATAAACCTACTAGACCTTTAGAATGGTTCATAACTTCAAGGTTTAAATTCTATGGCCCTACTATTCTAAAGGAATTAGCTCACTAGCCTTTTAGAATGGTAGGGGCCTATAGAATTCAAGGGGCTCAGCTTGCCCCTACTAAAGGGCCCTACAATTCTATGGGGCAATTGTAGTTGCTAGAATCGAGCTCCTACTATTCTATGGCGAGGAGTGAATTCTTGATTGGAACCTGCTAGAATAAGGGGCCCTAATCAATCCCCCAGATCAATTAACTTGCTAGAGTACGGGCCCATAGAATTGTAGGGGATCAGTCCCTAAAATTTTAGGGCTCGACTAATTATTCTAGTGTATTCTAGCAGCTAATTAATTCCACATTAATCTATCGCTATTTTAAGCTAGAATAATTTGGAGGTAGCTGGGTTGTAGGGGAATAGCCCTCCTGTAACACTTGATAGTTGGGGGCATAACCCTGCAATTCGGCCAAGGCCCCTACTATTTGAAAGGAGCTGATGAATTAACTCGAATGTACTGATTAATCAAGAGGTATCTCAAATTGAATTGGTGGCTTATTCTAGCTCAATTCCAACAACTCTAATTGCAGGGATATAGTTATTTATTGAGCCCCCCATAGAATTGTAGGGAAGGTTATTCTAGTGTATTCTAGCCCCCTACTATTCTTGATAGAAGGGCCCCCGCCCAATTCTATGGGGGCCCCTACTATTTGAAAAGGCCATAGAAAAAGGTAGGGTTATTAATCAGTAAATTAATTAGCTCGTTAATAAACGTGCTAGCCCTTTAGAATAGTAGTAATTAATTCGGCCCTACTATTTTCTATGGATTAACTTGCTAGAATACACTAGAATAAGCCAAAATGGAATTAATTATTACTATTCTAAAGGCCCTTGCCCAATTCGGCTAGGGGCCCCTACTATTTGAAAAGGCCATCGAAAATAGTAGGGTTAATTAATCAGTTCATTAATAAACCTGCTAGCCCTGTAGAATAGTAGTAATTAATTAGCTTGCTAGAATACAGTAGAAGAAGCTAAAAGAAAATGAATTACTACTATTCTTGATATAAGGGTTAGTAGGTTTATTAATTACTTCAATCAAGCCCTAAAATTCTATGGGCCCCTACTATTCTAAAGGAATGCGTTCATTAATAAACTAGCTATTATAGTTGTTAGCAAACTCCGAGCTTGCCCTACAATTCTATGGTGGAGGTCTCCCTACAATTCTATGGTCTAGTAGGTTTATTAATGAAGGGTTCCTTAGAATAGTAGGGCACTGATGCCATTATTCTAGCTCGATTCTAGCACTTATTATAGCAAGTTTATCAATGAACACATTAATTATAGCCTGTAGAGGCTTATCTATCATGCTTAGGGTGAGAAAGATTCTAGAACTATTTTAGAGTGCCCCTACTATTCTATAGGGAGCCCCTACAATTTCATAGGTGGCGGTTCCTTAGAATAGTAGGACACTGATGCCTTTATTCGCAAATATAATTGTCGATTCTAGAACAATTTTGGTTACTCTAGCCCCTTAGAATTGTAGGGCTAGCGTACTCTAGCAACTATAATTGCCCCCTACTATTCTAAAGGGATAGTAGGTTTATTAATGAACTGAGCCCCTACAATTCTATAGGCATTATACTAGCAAGCTGATTCCTTTAGAATAGTAGGGCCATAGAATTTTAGGGGCCCTACAATTCCATGAGATTGATTTACCGCTTGCATTGTTATTCTAGCTTGATTCTAGCCCTTATTATAGCAGGTTTATTAATGCCCATTATTCTATAGGCTCGAATTTACGAATTAATTGGAGGACTAGCAGGTTGATTAATTTATTGCTTAGGCTAGCCCTTTAAAATTGAAGTTATGAACTATGAATAGGGGAAAAATTAGACCCCTTAGATCTAAGAGCCTAGAAATTAAACCTTGAAGTTATGAACTATGGACCTTGAAACCTAGACTTTGAAGCTATAAACCATGGACCCTAGACCATGAGACTTGTACCCTTTACCTTAAACCCTCAGACATTGGAAATTGGACCCAAGACGTTGGACACTAGACACTAGCATAAGAGCCTGGACCTTAGACCTTGAAGCTATAAACCATGGACCTTGAAACTTAGGTTTTGAAGCTATGAACCTTGGACCCTAGACCATGAAACCTTTACCCTTTACTTGAAACCATTGGACATTAGAAATTGGACCCAAAATATAGGACACTAGACTTTAGAGCTAACACCTTAGATCTTAGTCCCTAAATTCAAGAACCAAGACCATAATCACTAGTCCTCTAACCTAAGACATCGGACACGAGTGAGCCTCAAATCATTGACCCCAGAAACTAGACTCTAGACCTTAGAACCTAGACCCAAGATAATAGACACTACATTATAGACAATGAACCTCAATAATATAAACCTTGAACCCTTGACCCTAGAACTTGGACCTGACATGCTACATCTAGAAGCTACACTCAAAGACTACAACCTAGAGCCATGACCATCAAAACTAGACTACAAAACCTTTACCCTTTATCTGGGACCTTGGGCATTATACCCATTACCTAAGATGCTAGGTCTTGACCTTGAATCTTGAACCTCAATCTTGAACCCAAGACCTTTGGAAACTAGATTGTGGACATTATACCCTTCAAATGTGGACTTCAAACCCTTGATCATGGACCTAAAATATAAGGCATTGAACCTAAGACCCAAGACCTAAGATATTAGACACTATATAATGGACACTAAATTATTGGAACATGGACCTCAAATTGTTGTCTCTGGACAATGAGACTTTAGATTGTAGATAATGGACCCTTGGAACATAGACCTTGAACTCTTGACCATATAATATGAATCTTGTATGCTAGACCTGAAACTTACAGCCAAAGATACAACACCTTGGATCTCCTAGTCCCTACACTCTAGAGATATAGACCATAAACACTAGACTATAAAATATTTTCCATTTACCTTCAATCCATAGACACTAGATGAAAGACCCAAGACTTGGAACCTTAATATTAAATCTTGAATCTTGATCCTAAACCCAATACCTTAAATGGATACAAGACCCAATACCCAAAACATTGAACACTAAACATATGACCTTGGATCCTAGTTAATGAACATAAGACACTAGGCATTAAATCCTTAGAACATGGATGACAAATACTTAACGTTAGAGCTAAACCCTAAACCCAATATAACAAACACTAGACTGTGGATAATGGACCTTGACTTAAAACCCTTGGCCCTAGAATTTAGGCCTTATCTGCAAGGCCTAAACTTACACCTAAAGACACTACACCTCAGGCTCTAGTCCCTACACCCTTGAGTTGTGGACCATTGACACTCCTTTAAACTTTTATCCTTTACCTTGAACCCCTAGATACTTGACCAAAGATGCAAGACTCGAGACCCAAGACATAAGTGCTTGGACTTTAACATCGAAACTTTAACTTGAACCTTGAACTTAAAACCTTAGATGGACACAAGACCTAAGACATTAGAAACTAGACCTCAGACCTTGGATCCTCACTCTTAAACATAAGACATTACACTGTAGACTATAAACATTGAACTTTTAGAATGCTGACGTCAAGCAAACCTTGACTCTAAACCCAAGATAATGGACAATAGACACCTAGAACATGGACCTTGTATGTTAGTTTGGAACCTACAGCCAAAGACCCTCCACCTTGGAACCTAGACTCACAACTTGGATTTGTTGGAGCCATGGACACTAAATCTTAAAACATTTATCCTCCACCTTAAACCCTTGGACCCTTGATAGTAGACCTTGATTGTCAACCTTGGGCCCAATTTCGTAGACAATATATATAATAAAAATCAGATCCTTGGATCCTTGATCTTTAACTTTGGACCTTAGATTTGGAACCTTGTATGTTAGGCCTATAATATACAACCATAGATGGTTGACATTTGAACCTTAGATGCAAGATCCTAGACCTTTCTTTATTTCTATCATTTTTTCACCCTTTTTGTCAATTCTCTATGATCATCTCTCTTTCTATATCTATTTATCAACACTTTATTTTTCCTATCTTTTTCTTATCTATCTCCATATTTTCTTTTCTTTTTTCCTCTTTTCCTTTTTGCTTCGTCTATATTAATTCTCTCACACTATTTTAACCTTTTTATTTTCTTATATTCTTTTTTCAACAAATATTTCTTTCTTTTGTTATGTCCTTTGTGAATTCATTTATTATTATTTTATTTCTCTCATTCTTTGTATTTTTATTTTAGTTTTTTTATTCTTGTTTTCTTATTTCTTTAAGCTTTTTTGTTCTATTTGTATTTTTATCTTATTTCTTTATTCCCTCATTTTGTATTTATTTCACTGTATTTCTTTGTTTCTCTCCTTTTTTTTTGTACTTTTCTCTAAATATTTCTCTTTGTAATTTCTTTTTAACACACTCTCTCTCTCTCTCTCTCCCTCACTCCATATTATCGTCTTTCTTTGCATCCCTCCTCTATCATTTTATTTATTTCTATATCTTTTTTTCTCCTCCCCACCCTTCTCTCTCCATACATATATATAGTTCTCTCTTTTTTTGTTTCTCTTTTTCATTTTCATTACTCCTAATGTCTCTCTCTCTCTCTTGTATCCCTACTTTCCATTCTCATTTTCCTTTTTTCCTGTGTCTTTTTTATTTGTTTTGTAACTTTGAAAATTGTAAAGCCATACAATTTCAAATTACTATTTGGACCTACTACTGATGTAGAAACATGTGTGGTGTAATGGCAATCCTGCATTGCTAAAAATATTTTAATGTAATTTTTAGGAATAAATATTTTGGAGAATACATTATGTAACAAAGGCCTAATATTTAATAAATATTTTGGCCTTGGTCCTAAAGTTTCAAATTGCAAGGGAGATGGACACATGTTGGAAGCATCTTCAAAACATATCCTAGGAATCTTCCAATTTGCTGTCCTATATGGGAGTGGAAAGAAACTTTTCTTCTATAATCACTCATATTGAGACTTGCCATTTAATACATTTTAAATTTGGGCGCCCAAGCACACTTAGCGAAGCATATGCTTGTTTAGGGTCTAGGAAATTTCTGAAAGTTGCTATTTTGATTGGTTTTGGAGGAGGTGGCCATTTGCAGTTGAGGGAAAGCAATTTAGTCTATTTTCTAAATTCTTTTGTAGCTTCTTATCTTGGTGTGAGAATGTGGGAGTTGGAACCACCCATGGTTTTGGAAACTTCGAGGGTTAACCTTCGTTCCAAAGTTTTTGAGGAGTTAATAGTTTTGCAAAGGGATATTTTTCAGGTGGGGGGGATTGAGGAGCATGTTTATGTTCAGAAATCAGACTTGAACACTTGTAGAATTCCATGGTGTTTCTCTTTGTAGGTTAAAGGTTAAGAAACCAGTTTTCTAGCTGAATGCATACTTGAAAGAAATAGATTTTCCTGAGTAGTTCTTATTGGTAATATGCTGATTTATATCAGTTTTGTATCAGATTTTGGAGTTTTAATGAATCCTATAAGGATGACATACTTTGTACTTGCATATTTGCTATGTAGTTTGTTCATTACTTGAACGGTTGAATAGAATCAATGAGAGATAGTTTGTTGATTTTTTCCTGAAATCTCTTAGCATTTCTAAGTTGCATTTGTATAAGGTTCTAGGTTAGGAGAGTACCGTATTTCATATTTTAAGATAAGTCATTAGTGGTTCACATGTGTGATTTTGGCTTGGATTTTCACCCTATATCAACTACAGTGTCCACTTCCATAGCATTTTGTAGGGCCAATTGAGCTTAAACCTTGGCCTTTTCCCATGCACTATGGTTTGCCCAAATTTTGGACCAAAATATCCTTCTAGCCTCTATTTAGTATTTAGGTAATATAGAATATACAATAAAAATTGATTCAAATTTCTTTCAATACTATGCATTAGTGTATTCTAGTCATCAACCTAGTTCATCCAGTACTTTCTTCCTATCAAAGCTAATCGCGCTGTTATTAACTCTTGTTAATGATGTCATTTATAATTCACCTTTTTGGTCTACTTCTAATGTGCGTCCAAGGGATGATTGGGTTTGTTTAGACTTTATGCTCTCCTTGGTTGTTAAATATAAAATAAATTTGTCTTAGTTTGATATTCTAAAATCTCATTTACATTTTCTCAACATGAAATAACTAATTATTTTTAACATTTTTTTAATGGCTCTTGTGACTATTCATCTCATATTGATCATGCCACTAATGGTAATCCTTTTCCTTTCATGTAGTTGCAATCTTGTAATGATTGTGGTTTCAATATCCCTTCCAAAACTAGGTTTAATGTTAATGCTTGAGGTCGTAAGGATTAGGGTATTAATATTCCTATGGAGCCTAATCCACATAACTTTATCGTGGGTCTTGGATATGGTGCTAACCCATCCAAAGCTAAGCACATTAATTTTAGGGATGTGAATATGCTGTTTGCATCTCTTGATTCTTCTACCCTTCCTCTAGTGTATATCAAACTTATTGTAGATAGTATGGATTTTTCTATACCTCCTCTAGATGCCTTTTATATTAAAGAGGCTCTAACTTACTTTCTTGGAGTACGTGCTAATTTACCTTCTTATCACCATGATTGTAGATTTCCCCATTGTCTAAATGCTAAATCATATTTTGGAGGATCCATCATGGTGTTTGATGATTCTTCTATGCTTTCAAATCCTTCTTAGGACTTTCTACATATTCCAAATCCATAGAACTTTAATGCACTCATTGTAGGTGATACTATTGATGTCCCTATGGATCTCGATGAGGTCGAGAGATTTATTTACATTGGACAATGTCTATCTCTTGAAGAACACTCTTCCCATTTTAAACTTTTACATAAATTTTCTATTATATTCACCTAGTCATATGAGGACATTCCTAGTATTGACTCCGAAGAAGTGATTTATAATATAGTGTTATATCTTGATGCCTAGCTTGCAAGATAAAAGATCCAAAAAATGCATTGCAAGGTTTCTTTCATTGTTAAGGTTAAGATAAAGAAGATTCTAAAAGCCAACTTAATTCAGCTCATAGAATATTCACCTTAGATATTGAATATCATTGTAGACTCTAAACCTGATGATCGTTTTTGAGTGTGCATTGACTTATGTGACTTAAATAAAGTATGTTTTAAAGACGACTTTCTTTGTTTGAATAAAAAAAAGATTGTAGACTCGGTGTTAAGTTATGGCTTTCCATCCTTCATGAATGGCTTATCAGGCTATAATTATATCTTTATCAATTTTAATGATCAATTCAAAATTACTTTCCCTACCTCATGGGGTATCTTTTTCTAAATGGTCATGCCATTTAGTTTGAAGAATGTTGGTGCAACTTACTATTGACATTTCATGCCTGCTTGAGAAATCTTAATGGGTTAGTCTTGCTTAAATATACCTTTGGTGGTTGTGGTTTCCCTTCGCTAGCATTCAATCAAATACCCGTTTGGAAAAATCTCAGAAGCAATTAAGTCTGGTGCCTCTTCCTTCTTTTGGTCCCTAGGGAACTTTGGGTCCCCCAAGGATATTTGGACAAATTCCAAATACCCATTTAAAAAAATCTCAAAAGCTTCCTTCTTTTAGTCCCTAGGGAACTTTGGGTCCCCCAAGAATATTTGGACCAATTCCAAATGTCCTTGTTCCTTCCCAATCCTCCCATCCCCTTTTTTTCCCTTTGGTTTTGAGGGAACTTTAGGTCTCCCAAGAATATTTGGATAAACTCTAAATGTCCTTGTTCCTTCACTTTCCCCCATTACCATTCTCCGTTCTTTCAGTCTTGATGGAGCTTTAGATCCTCTAGGGATATTTGGACAAAGTCCAATCGTCCTTGTTCCACCTTTGTTCCTCATTCACCTTCTTCCTTCTTTTGGTCTTGATGGAACTTCATGTCTCCTAGTGATATTTGGACAAAGTCCAAACGTGCTTGTTCCTCTCTTGTTCTTCCACCCCACTTTTCTTCCCTTTGGTTTCATAGGAACTTTGGGTCCACTAGGGATATTTGGGCAAAGTCCAAATGTCCTTGTTCGTCGTCTATTCCCCATTCTCCTTGTTCTTTCATTTGGTCCCCAGGAAACTTCGGGTCACCTAAGGATATTTGAACCATGCCCAAATGTCCTTGTTCCTTCTCTATTCCCTCATCCCCTTGTTTCTTTTCTTTGGTGTTGGCTAAAATATGCGTCCCCTAGGGATATTTGGACCAAGTCCAATTGTCTTATTTCCTTACCGCTTCCCTTCTTTGCTTGTGCCTTCTTTTGGTTCCTAGAAAACTTTAGATCCCCTTGAGATATTTGGATTGGACTAAGTCCAAATTTCTTGTTCCTTCCCTGTTCCCCTATCCCTCTTTTCTTCACTTTGGTTTTGATTGAACTTTGGGTCCCCTAGTGATATTTGGATCAATTCCAATTGTCTTAGTTCCTTCTTGGTTCTCCATTCCGTTTCTTCTTTCTTTTGGTTCCTAGAGAAGTTGGGGTCCCCTTGGGATATTTGGACTAAGTTCAAATGTCCTTGTTCTTTTTCGTTTCCTTGTTCCCCTTCCTTATTTTTCTTCTTGACAGAAATGTGGGCCTCATATAGAGATATTTGGACAAAGTCCAAATGTCCTTGTTCCTTTCCCATTCTTCTATCCCCCTTTTCTTCCTTTTGGTTTCAGCATTACTTCCAAGTCCCCCAAGAATATTTGGACAATGTTCAAATCTCCTTGGCCCCCCCATTCTCCACCGCACTTCTTCCTTCTTTTGGTCTTGATGAATCTTCGGTTCTCCTAGGGATATTTGGATGAAGTCCAAATGTCTTTTTTCCTGCCCTTTTGCCATATCCCCATTTTCTTCCCTTCGGTTTTGGTGGAACTTTGGGTCCTCTAGTAATATTTGGATAAAGTCCAAATGTCCTTGTTCCTTCGCTATTCTTTGTTCCCCTTCTTCCTTCTTTTGGTCTCAATGAATCTTCAGGCCCCATAGGTATTTGGACAAAGTCCAAATGTCCTTGTTCCTCCTTGTTTCCTCACCCCTCTTTTCTTCACTTCGATTTTGGTAGAGTTTTGGGTTCTCAGGGGATATTTAGACAAAGTCCAAATGTCCTTGTTCCTCCCCCGTTCCCTATTCCTTTTCTTCTTTTGGTCTTGGTG
The DNA here is from genome assembly GCF_030272615.1 of Cryptomeria japonica. Classification (NCBI taxonomy): domain Eukaryota; kingdom Viridiplantae; phylum Streptophyta; class Pinopsida; order Cupressales; family Cupressaceae; genus Cryptomeria; species Cryptomeria japonica. The sequence continues at coordinate 215,088,423 of NC_081409.1, read as the reverse complement.
GAACTTTGAGTCCCCCAAGGATATTTGAACAAAGTCCAATTGTCCTTGTTGCTTCCCTGTACCTCAATCCCTCTTTTCTTCTCTTTAGTCCCACGTAACTTTGAGTCCCCCAAGGATATTTGAACAAATTCCAATTGTCTTTGTTGCTTCCGTGTACCTCAATCTCTCTTTTCTTCTCTTTAGTCCCACGTAACTTTGAGTCCTCTAGGGATATTTTGACAAGGTCCAAATTTTCTTCTTCTTGCGTTTGGTTCTAGCAGAACTTTGTGTGCTCCAAAAATATTTGGACAATGTCCAAATATCCTTGTTCCTTCCTTGTTCTCTCGTCCTCCTTTTCTTCCCTTTGGTTCCGGTGAAAGTTTGGGTCTGCTAAGGATATCTAGACAAGTCTCACAAATTTTCATGTTTTGACCTAGAAAACATCATTAATGCTGCAATGATTCCCACAACTACCAGATCTTGATTTGTGGAGCTACAAGAAGGGTTTTAAATGTATTTTTCATCGATTTTAATGGAAGATATGAGGCTTGTGCTCATTTATTGTAATGCAAACTCCTTTTGTTAGGGGGCCATCCCTGGTTGTGATTTTTGCAGTAAATTTTGATTGGTTTCTACTCTTGTTTCATGGAATCATCAATGTTGGGACATGATTATTGTGTTAGGAATGTTTTTTGATTCCCCTAGACGAGGATTTGAAGTACACATGTTTGCTTATGACTAAGTATGTGAAAAAATAGGGTTTCTTGTCTATTCTCATTTCCTATCTTCCTCTAGTATCCATGAGGTAAAGTAAAGACACTTTTGTGCTTATTGTAAGGGTTCTTCCCTTAGTTCTTTGTAGAAACTCGTGCACCTTTGCACATTTGTTATTGTATCTTTGCCTATGGCTCTGTTTTAATAAAATCTACTACTTTCTACTCTCTCTATGCATGTATATTGTGTAAATCTTGTTACCTCTATACATGTATAATGTTTATGATCTTTATTAGGGTTTACATGTTTATTGATCTAGTGCAAGTATTGTTTGTGGGTTATTACTGCCCCTTTTGGTCTCTTATAGGCTTAATATTCATGTTTACTTCTTTTAAGCTGGTAAAATAGAAAGTTGTTTATGTTCCCTTAGTGATTTAATTGATTGTTTGTGGAATCCTAGGCTTGGGAAGAAACATATTATGATCTTGGTGCATCACAACCCCTTTAATTTCTACACACTCTCTCCTTTTTCTCTTACAAAATGATGGAATAGGATTAGCTTTAGGTTTGTTTAATGTTGAGTTGGATCAACACTTGTGCATCTAGATTAGAGAGGAAGCTGGCCTTCTTCGGAGATCTGACCTATTTTGTAAGGGTCCCACACTTTAAGGTTAGTTTCATTGTGTCATTGGAATACTGAACCTGGTTCAGCAGGGTGCAATTTCATGTGACAACAGTTTTTGGTATACCCAATGGGACTAGTTTGATAAGCTTCAAGTTATCTACTAAGGAAATAGTGCTATTGTTAGTATTTTACAACCTTGAAGAGGCATGCTTCAAGCACTTTGCAGCTTTGCAGTCAAATTTTGGTGATTCTACAAGTATATTATTAGTATAAGACCAACTTTTTCAATGCATCCACACAATTAAGATCTAAGAAAAGGAACACAAGATGCATGCATGATTTTATGTGGGAACTATTGTGGGAGAAAACCGCGACAAAATATTGCTTTTATAAAGACCTTATTACAACTTTGTAGACACCAACCCACAAGAGACACCAATCTGCTCCATTGAGCACCAACTCAGCAAGAGACTCTGATCTCTTTGAATAAGAGGCTTCAACCTCTTGAACTCGAGAAGTAGTAGGCACCGACCTTTGAGAAAAAAATATTATGATATTTGGATCTTCCCTAGATTCTTTCAAAGCCTTCAAAATCTGCCCACAATTTGCCTTGATCTGCTCCTCTTGAAACTCCACTCAGATCTGAAATATGATCTCCAATATAAGCTCACAAATCTGATTTTTGCTCTTATTTCTGCTCTCACAAATCTACAATAATATCTCTTACTTCTGATATCAAAGATGTGCAATAATATCTCTTACTTCTGCTCTCAAAAATCTGCAATAATATCTTACTTCTGCTCTCAAAAAATCTACAATAATATCTGTTACTTTTGCTCTCAAAAAATCTATAATAATCTCTTACTTCTGCTCTTATTCTCTCCTCTTAATAGGAAATATATTCAACGAATAGATGCATATATATGTCCCTCACTAAACCTCTATTTATACCAAATGTAACCTTTCACCAAAGGTCATAACCCCTTAAGGTAGGTCGGCCATTAGGGTTAATTTATATTTCATTTTAATTTTTATTGTTTGCAAACATATTTGACGGTCATCCCTTTTTTTTGGGCACCAAAAAAGTACCCTTGACTGGGTCGGTCATCAGCTCAGAGCTTTATTAAATAATTTTCTTTGCCTTTTCAAAAGATGTCAGTCTAAATGAAGGGGTCAAACAAAAATAAAAGATTATTTTTGCATCTCATTTTAATCTTTAATTGCACCAAAACATGGGTCAGTCCATGTGAAGATAATTTTGCAAAGTAATATATTTAACTTGCCTCTTGTACTGCACAAACTAAGTTTTCCTTTTGACATCAATGACAATAATTTTTAACAATTCGCACAAAACCAGATGTAAATTTTCCTCCCTTGTTCCTTGTTCCCCTTTTCTTCTCTTTGGTTCGGGTGGAAATTTGGGTCCCCTAGGGATATCCAAACAAAGTCCAAATGCCCTTGTTCCTCCCTTGTTCCTTGTTCACCGTCTTCCTTCTTTTGGTCCCTAGGGAACTTCGGGTCCCCTAGGAATATTTGGACCAAGTTCAAATATCTTTGTTCCTTGTTTCCTCATCCCCCTTTTCTTCCATTTGATTTAGTGGAACGTTGGATCCTCGAAGGATATTTGGACTTGTTCTTTCTTGGTTCTCAATTCTCCCCTTCTTCCATCTTTTGGTCTGGAAGGAACTTTGTGCCCCCTAGTGATATTTGGAGAAATTTCACATGTCCTTGTTCCTCCCTTGTTTCCCTTTCCCACTTTCAATTTGTTTGACTTTTGCAAAAAATTGGTTCCATCAAGGATAATTTGACAAAGTCAATATTTCCTTGCTCCTCCTCTATTCCTTGTTCCTCTTCTTCCTTCTTTTGGTGCTTGTGGAACTTCGAGTACCCTAAGGACATTTGGAGACAAATTCCAAATGTCCTTGTTCTTGTTGTGACGAAACTTCGTGTCATTTAGTAATATTTCGACAAAGACCTAATGTCCTTGTTCCTCCTTTGTTCCCCCATGCCCCTTTTCTTTTGTTTGGTTTAGTGGAACTTTGGGTCCATTAGGGATAATTCCACAAAGTCCAAATGCCCTTGTTCCTCCCATGTTCCCTGTTCCCCTTCTTCCTTCTTTTAGTCCCTAGGGGACTTCATGTCCCTTTGGGATATTTGGACCAGTCCAAATATCCTTGTTACTTGTTCCTTTGTCTTGCTTTTCTTTGCTTTGGTTTTAACGGAATTTTGGGGCCCCTAAAGATATTTAGACCAAGTTCAAATGTCCTTGGTCATTCCTAGTTCCCCATTCCACCTCTTCCTTTTGTTTGTTCCCAAGGAACTTTAGGTCCCTTAGGTATATTTGGCATAAGTCTAAATGCTCTTGTTCCTTCTCGGTTCCTCATTCCCCTTCTTCCTTCTTTTGGTTCCCAATGGAAATTTGGGTCCTTTAGGGATATTTGGACAAAATCCAAATGTCCTTATTCCTCCTCTTTTTGTCCATCGCCCTTTTCTTCTCTTTGGTTCGGGTGGAACTTTGGGTCACCTAGGGATATTTGGACAATATCCAAATCTCCTGATTTCTCCACTGTTCGTTGTTGTCCTCCTTCCTTCTTTTGGTCCTTCAGATCCCTCAAAGATATTTGTATGAAGTCCAAATGCCTTTATCCCTCCTCTATTCCCCCATTCCCCTTTTCTTCTCTTTGGATTTTGTGAAACTTTGGGTCTTCCAAGGATATTTAGACAAAGTCCAAATGTCCTTGTTCCTCCCCTATTTATCGTTCATATTATTCCTTCATTTGCTCCCAATGAATCTTTGGGACCCTAAGGATATATGGACAAAGTCCTAATGTCCTTGTTCTTCCCTTGTTTTGTGATCCCCTTTTATTCTCTTTGGTTCTAGCAGAACTTTGGGTTGCATAGGGATATTTGGATAAAGTCCAAATGTCTTGTTCGTTCCCTATTCCCTATTCCATTTCTTCCTTTTTTTAGCCCTGATGGAACTTGGGGTCCCCACAGATTTTTGGACAAAGTCCAAATGTCTTGGTTCCTTCTTTGTTTCCCCATCTCCCTTTTCTTCTCTTTGGTCCCACATAACTTGGAGTCCTCTTGGAATATTTTAATTATGTCAAATTTCTTTGTTCCTCCACTATGCCCCATTTGCCTATTTCCTTCTTTTGGTTCTGGTGGAACTTTGGGTCCCCAAGGGATATTTGGACAATATCCAAATGTCCTTGTTCCTTGCTTGCTTCCTACCCCCCCTTTTCTTCCTTTTGGTTTTGTGGAACTTTGGGAACACTAGGGATATTTGGAAAAGTTTGACAAATTTTCATGTTTTGAACCAAAAATATCCATTAATATTGTAATGACTCTCTCTACTACTAGATATTGATTTGTGGAGGTACAAGAAGGGTTTTAAATGTGTTTTTCATGAATTCCAATGAAAGATATGAGGGTCATGCTCATATATTGTAATGCAAACTCCTTTTGTTAGAGGACCATCCCTATTTATGATTTTGCAGCAGATTTTGTTGGGGTTTCTACATTTCTTCCATGAATTCATCAATGCTAAGGCAAGGCTATTTTGTCAAGAATATTTTCTCATGCCCCCAGCTTGGGATTTTTAGTACGCATGTTTGCATAGGATTAGTTATGCGAAAAACTAAGGTTTCTTGCCTATTCACATGGCCTATCTTCCCCATGAGATTAATAAGAGGCACTTTTGTGCTCATTGTAAGGGTTCTTTTAGCTCTTTATAGAGATTCATGGATCATTGCACCTCTTTTATTATAACTTGGCCTATACCTCTATATTTAATGGAATTGACTACTTTCTAATCTCTCTGTGTGCATGGATGCTATGTAAATCTTGTTACCTCTATGCATGTATAATGTTTATCTTTTTTTATTAGAGATTACATGTATTAATCTACTGTAGTTGTTGGTTGTGGTTATTTGTACCCCTTTTGGTTTCCTATAGACTTAACCTTCATGTTGACTTCTTTTGAGCAGGTAAAATAGAGAGTTATATGTATATTCCCTTAGTAGTTTTGTTGATTATCTGTGCTATACTAGGTAGGAAGAAACATATTATGATTTTGGTGCATTACCACCCCTTTAATTTTCTGCACTCTCCCCTTTTTCTCTTACAAGATGATAGAATATGATTAGCTGTAAGGTTGTTCAATATTGAGTGTGATAAACAACTTTGCATGTAGATTAGAGAGGATGTCGACCTTCTCCGAAGATTTGACCTCATTTCACAAGGTTTCCACACTTTGAGGTCAATTCCATTGTTTCATTGGAATGCCGAACCTAGTTCAGTAGGGTGCAATTTCATGTGACAATAGTTTTTGGCACACTCGGTGGGACACATTCAATAAGCTTGAAGTTATCTACTATGGAAGTGGTGCTATTTTTAATAGTTTAGAGCCCTGAAGAAACATGCTTCAAGCACTTGGCGACGCTGCAATCAAAATTTGGTTATAGTACTAGTATGTTATTAGTATCTCTAGTTGTGCAGACCTACTAGCTCTTTTAAACATTGTTAAATAGGTTTATCTACTTCAAATGCATTGGTTATGTAGACATCATAGAAGTACTTTCTTTTCCCCTCTATTTCATGAACATGTAAATTTTCCTCATCATCATCTACAATATCAGGTCAGGAATGCGATACCCTTACTATAGCAAGTTATAGGTATTTTTCAAATGCTGCACCCTTTCTCAACCTTCTTGGAAACTTGTATATGCTTATAAACAACACCAAGAGGTATATTTTATTCCGAATCAGCATGCTCATTCCTTAAGTCAGCCCCAAAATATGAGAAACTTTAGAAAAGTTAGCATCAAAGACATAACGTTAAACTTCCAAGAATAGTTAGAAGCTGTTGAAAAGAAGAAACAATGTAGCTTGTAGCATGGTCACATTGCTTATTAGCCTGATCTTCAACAAGAATAAATGGAAACACAAAGGAAGTAGTATGAAGTGTGCCTCAAAGAAGAAAAAAATAGGTAATTGACAACAAAAGAGAGGCAACTTTTGCAAGAAACTAAATCGCTTTCCAAAAGTCTGATTTCAAGTTTGTAATATATAAGGGTCCTTGTCCATCCTAGGAGTCTCCACTTGTGGAGGCTTAATCTAGTATTCTAATAGAGCAACCTTGTTAGAAGCCTTGCCTTCTTCAAGAGACATTGCTTTCCAAATTCCTGCCCCTAGTATGCTCTCTTGTCTTGATTGTATTTCACTATTCAAAGGTGTACTTGTTGTTTAAAAGTCTAATCATTCTACCGAGCAAAGAGGAAAGGAGAGGCTGCTTGTTGTGAGTGAACCCTTTTGTATCCTAAAGAATAAATAGTTAGACCGATTGCAAGAAAAAAATAAGTAGGTTAATTTGCAATAGCAAATCGTTGAGCCAATTGTTGATGATATGGGGGATGATTTGTTTCTCTTGCTTGATGAACTTCCATATTTTTTAATTAATGATGAGCATTTCATGCCCATTCCTACATCGACAAAAAACTAAGAGCAACAAGGATCTAGCTTGATGAGTTGGTGTGAAGATGACTTCAAGGATAGGATATGAGCATTCCTATTTGATGATGAGGTTGATAAAGTTTCATGTTTATATGACATTTGTAGCTCCTTGGATGAGGATGAATGAATACATTTGGCATGAAAAATTTAAATGGATTACCTCATATAGCTGATTATTCAGGGCATACATTGCATGCAATGAACACTACTATTTCACATGAAGAGAAGGTTACAAAAGAAGAGTTTGATGTTGCAATAGTGGATGTGGAGGATTTTTTTGTGACGTAGACTTAATGGTGTTGCAACTAGTAACCAAGAAGAAGAAATCGAAATAGAGAGAACCTAAAGAGTTTAGTTTTGCATCTGAAATGTCTCACAGGTCTGGAGCTTGTGTTGATGAGATGTGCATCAACATTTGTAGCTATGATGTATTTTGGTTCTCTGATGATGCTAAATATGGGGTCTCTGTTAAATATGAAGATATGATTGTTAGTGTTGGGGATAATGTTGGGAAGATTGAATGCTTTACTTGGGACCATCATACCAAAGCTAATGTTGTTGAGCGACAACATATACACCGAGAGGATGCTCTTCTTCTTGTTTGATTTGATTTTATGTGAGAGCTTCAAAGTTTTTAATTTAATGTTTATAAGGAGGAGATTCCTTATGCAAATCAACATACATTTATGGCATGCTCTTCATCACCATGTGAGCTCGAGACATTTTCTTTTGCATTTAGCTCATGTAATTAGGAGGTCAGCTACTATAACCGTAGCTTCCCTTTGTGTGAAGAATGCCCCCTTTTCTCTACAAGTGGTGTTTCTTTTGGTGTTGACCTATTTCCATAAAATTGTACCAATGTTATTGTGTGTATACTTGATGTGTCATTAAGGTTTGACAATTATGTTTTGTAGCTGCACTATGATGACAAGGTTTATAGTGAGGTGCTCTTTCATCACATGTAATATGTGTAACCTAATGGATGCATGCATGAAGCTTGTATGGTTGCAGCTGGGTGGTAAATGCAACTATTGTCGAAGGGAGATCAAGAAGGTTTGTCTTTGGCAGAGGAAAATGTAATAGCTGATTTCCATGTCTTGAAGTCATGTAAATATTGCTTAGCTACTGCTAGTTTTCTAGAAGTGCTCCTGCATTTTGTATTCTCCCGAAGGGAATGTATGTTCTTGGTGCTAGTGTGGTGTGTCCTTTGTTTGAGGTTGGTCAGTTGTTGCTAGTTGTTAAATGTTTAGGAAGCAAACATCACACAGAGGTCGCCAAAATGTTAATATTTTTATTTTATACTGCGTTTATTGTCCATCTATTATAATCGATCTAAGAAATGTTAATGGTTAATCTCTGTCAAATATGCCTCTAGTTATTGTGGTTTCCTTTTGCCCTAGCCTTCAGTTATATACCCATTTGAAAAAATAACGAAAGCAGGAAAGGCTAGGGCCTCTTTCTACTTTTGGTCTCCAAGGGATTTCGGGTGTGCCAAGGATATTTGGACAAAATCTAAATGTCCTTATTCCTTCCTCATTGCGATATCCCGCTTTTCTTCTTGTTGGTTTCAAGAAAAATTCAGGCCCCTTAGGGATATTTGGATAAAATCCAAATTCTCTCGTTCCTCTTCTCTTCCTTGTTCCCCTTCTTCTTTCTTTTGGTCCCGATAGAATTTTGGGGCGCGTAAGGATATTTGGCCAAACTCCAAATGTACTTGTTCCTCCCTTGTTTCCTTGTCCTCCTTTTATAATTTAGGTGCTGGATATTTGAACAAAGTCAAAATTTCTCTCTTGTTCTCCATTCCCCTTCATCCTTCGTCTAGTGATCCCCTTAGGATATTTGGACCAAGTCCAATTGCACTTGTTCCTTGTTCCCTTGTCCACCCTTTTCTTCCTTTTAGTTTCTTTTGGTCCCCATGGAACTTTGGGGTCCCCAAGGATATTTGGACAAAGTTTAAATGTACTTGTTCATCCCTTGTTTCCCCGTCCTTGTTTTATGATTTAGGTGCCCTAGGGATATTTGGACATATTTGGACAAAGTCCAAATATTGTTATTCTCTCTCGTTCCCCATTCCCCTTTCTTATTTTGGTCCCCAGGGAACTTTGGGTCCCCATGGGATATTTGGACCAACACCAATTGTCCTCGTTGCTTGTTCTCTCGTCCCCCCTTTTCTTCCTTTTGATTTTGGTGGAACTTTGGGCCCCCTAGGGATATTTGGACCAAGTCCAAACGTCCTAGTTCCTTCTCGATTTTCATTTCTCCTTCTTCCTTCTTTTGGTCCCCAAGGAACTTTGTGTTCTCTAAGGGTATTTCGACCAACTCTAAATGTCCTCATGCATTATGATTTCAATTTTCCCGTTCTTCTTTTGGTTCTTGGTAGAACTTCAAGTTCCCGAAGAATATTTGGATGAAGTCCAAACACGATTGTTCCTCGCTCGTTTTCCATTCCCCCTTTTCTTCCCTTTGGTTGTAGCAAAACTTTGGGTCCTTTAGGGATTTCTAAACAAAGTTCAAATGTCCTTGTTCGCCTCCTCTTGTTCCTTGTTTCCCCCCCTGGGATTTTTGGACCAAGTCCAATTATCCTTGTCCTTTGTTTCCTCATCCCCCCTTTTCTTCTTTTTGATTTTGTTGGAACTTCGGGGCCCCTAGTGATATTTGGACTTGTTCCTTCTCGGCTTCCAATTGCCCTTCTTCCTTGTTCCCCTTCCTTTTGGTCCCCAGGGAACTTTGGGTCCCCTTGGGATATTTGGACCAAGTCTAATTGTCCTTGTTCTTTGTTTCCTCATCCCCCCCTTTTCTTCTTTTTGATTTTGATGCAACTTCGGAGCTCCTAGGGATATTTGGACCAAGTCCAAACATCCTTGTTCCTTCTCGGCTTTCAATTGCCCTTCTTCCTTCTTTTTGTCCCCAAGGAACTTTTGGTTCCCCATGGATATTTCGACCAATTCTAAATGTGCTTGTTTATTCTCATTTTGATGTTCTCGTTCTTCCTTCTTTTGGTTCCTAATGGAACTTCAAGTTCCCCAAGAATGTGGAGAAATGCGATTTTTCCTAACTCGTTTTCCCTTCCCCCTTTTCTAACCTTTCGTTTTAGTAGAACTTTGGGTCCCTAGGGATATCTAAACAAAACTCAAATGTCCTTGTTCCTCCCCTATTTTACCATCCCCCTTTTCTTCCCTTTGGTTTTGATGGAACATTGGGGCCCCTAGGGATATTTAGACAAAGTCTAAATTCCCTTGTTCCTCCTCTGTTCCCCATTCCCCTTCTTCCTTCTTTTGGTCCTAGTGGAACTTTAGCTTCCTCGGGTTGTTTGGACAAAGTCCAAATGGCCTTATTCTTCTCTTGTTTCCTTGCCCCTCTTTTTTTCCCGTTGATTCTAGTGAAACTTCGATGCTCCCAAGGATATTCAGATATTGTCCAAATGTCTTTGTGCCTCTCCTATTTTTTGTTCTCCCTCATCTTTTTTCTCAAAAAAACTTCAATCCAAATATCCTTGTTCCTTCCATGTTTAGTGCCCCACCTTTCTTCCCTTTGGTTTAGGTGGAACTTCGGGACCCCTAGGGATATTTGGATAGTGTCGAAATGTCTTTGTGCCTCACTTGTTCTTTATTCCCCCTCTTTTTTTTCTCAAAAAAACTTCAGTCCCCAAGGATACTTGGACAAAGTCTAAATGTCCTTCTTCCTTCCATGTTCACCACCCCCTCTTTCTTTCCTTGGGTTTTGATGGAACTTTGGGTCCCCTAGGGATTTTTGGACAAATGACCAAATGTCTTTGTCGCTCCCCTATTCCTAGTTCTATTTGTTCCTTCTCTTGGTTTCCGCGGAACTGCTGGTCCCCTAGGGATATTTAGACAAATTACATTCATTTGGTTCCAATGGATCTTTGGGTCACCTAGGGATATTTGGAGAAGTCCAATGGATTTTAAAGTTTCAACCCAAAAATTGCCATTAATGCTACGACTTCCACAACTACCAAATCATGATTTTTGGAGCTAGAGGATGGATTTTGGATGCATTTTTCATGCATTTCAATGGAAGATATAAGTCCCATGTTTATATATTGTATTGTAGATTCCTTTTGTCAGAGGGTTATCCCTATTTGTGATTTTGGTAGCAAATTTGAGGGGGGTTTCTTCACTTCTTCCACAAACTCATCAATATTGGGCCATGGATATGGTGTTAGGAATGTTTTGTCACACACCTAGCTTAGGATTTGAAGTACACATGTCTATATATGATTGGTTATGAAAGAAACAAGGGTTTATTGGCCATTGAGTTGTCCTATCTTTCTCTAGGACCTAGGAGATGAATAGAAGACACTTTTTTTTGTTTATTGTAAGGATTCTCTCAATATTTTATAGTCTCATGGATCTTTGCACCTCTGTTATTGTAACTTGGCTTATGCCTCTATATTAATAAAATCTATTACTTTCTACCCCTATCTTCTACCCCTATCATTATTACCATTCTTTTCTTTGCACTTAATATATGTATTAATGATGAAACAATAATTTGTAGATCAATTATTAATATTTAAATTATGTATATATTGTACTATGAACTAATATTAAAAAATATTTACCATTTAACATTTACATTAATAACATTGTATTCTGAAATAATATTAAAACATTTAAGTTAATAACATATATATTAATAGCATACATATTAATAACATTGTATATTAATAACATAATCAAATTAAAATGGGAACCGACGCTTCAAGACAAAAGTTCCCAAGTCTACCAGTCAACAAGGACAGAGACGTCCCTTGGCCACGTGGACGTGTCTCTCTGAACAGACATACCGAAGGTATATGTAGACGGGTAAGCTTCTACCACAGGCATCGGGGATTATATCAAAGGAAGAGGATCGCTGTATAGGTCACGGTGCAGTGGCAAAACTGGGCGATCCCTTGAGTATAAGTAGGGGACATTACACTACGTGTTGTGTTAATCTACTGTACGTGTTGGTTGTGGGTTAGTTCTAATCCTTTTTGTGTCTTATAGCCGTAATGTTTATGCCACCTTCTCTTAAGGTGGTGAAACTTGTTTTGATCTTGGTACATCACCACCCCTTTAATTTGTTGCACTCTCTCTCTTTTCCTCTTACAAGCTCATATAATAGTATTAGCTGTAGTGTTGTTTGGTGATGACTTGTATCAACACCTCTACATCTAGATTAGAGAGCATATCAACACCTCTACATCTAGATTAGAGAGCATATCAACACCTCTACATCTAGATTAGAGAGCAAGTTGACCTTTTATGGAGGTTTGACCTCATTTTACAAGGGTCCCACACCTTGAGGTTAGTTCCATTTTGGAATGCTCAATCTAATTCAACAGGTTGCAATTTCATGTGACAACACATACCAGTTCATTATGATGTTTTCTTCCATGATTTCATTCATAATATTTTTACAAGATTACGTTGATAGTAACTTGGCCTAGTTTACGCCGACGCCACGTTCATAATCTTTGCCTCATCTTTGAATGGGTTTAGTTATACATGTGGCTAAATCCTCTAAGTGCATCTTTGACATAGATAGTAGTAGACTTTTATGTTTTATTGTATTCTATGGTGTCGAGGTGGACACGATGAAGATAGACACTATCATTAAAATGCTATCTGCTTGAAACATTTTTTAACTTTGTCAACTTTAAGGGAAGATTCAAGCTATTCGCAAATTCATCTTGTAAATGATGGATCAAACCCTCCCTCCCCTTTGCAAATTCGCAAATGCAACCATAACACATTAATAACGGTCAAAATATACACATCCCATAAATACAATGTATTTCATGTGTACAAAACCAATGCTATAACATAATATGATAAAAGATGGTGATATAGCATAAAAAATTGTATCAGGGGACATGGTTGCTTGATCCCTTAGGGCATTGTGGCTAGCCTAGTTGCAGTGACAAGTGTCACATTGAGTCAATTGGTGTTTGTGGCATTGAGGTTGTAGATTGGGAGTGTGCCTAGAACCCCTCAACTCTATTTCCCACTCTTTGAGTTGTATCTCCCAAAGTTTTAAAACTCGGACTCACCAAACCAAAAATTTGGACTTGGACTCATGAAAGACTCGGCAAAAAAAAAAACCATAGTTTTACAAAAAAACATAAAGAAATTAATGCATTTAGAGAACATAAGAGCCATAATTGAAACATTACACATGTCATATGATCTACAAACGCGCAATATTTGAAATTTCATCATTCATACTCATAGTTTCAACTTTAAAATGTATAATAGCAGCATAAGTTTATAAATGTTTACAAAATTACATATAATGATATGTCCAACTCCAAATGTGAAAAACAACAGTGAACAAACTAAAGAGAAGACTACAAACTAATCAAAAAGTCTAGTGTTCCATCGGCGTTGGGGACGGGGGGACGAAGGGCCTAAGTTTGGGGACAGCAGGGGGGACGGCAACGGGGGGTTGCAGGGTGGTGGTGCTGATATAGTTATACATATACATATAGTACTTGAAAAACTAGTTTTGAAAAGATGTATGACAGTATAATAGTATAAGAATTACATTTCAAATGAAACTATAGGAAATTTGAAATACTAAATCTAAATACCAAGGTTTCTTCAATGCTAATTATGTTGTTATATGGAGCCTAATCAGACTCGGAGGTTCCATCAACACAGTTTCCCCCTATATTTTTTGACGAGGGTTTGGGGCAGCGCCCCCAAGTTGGGGTCAAGGGGCATCATCCCTTGCGGGGCCAAAAATACTTTTATTATTTTATAAAGGCGTCGGGTGTTATTTTTCTATTGGCCCACTTCCAATTAGTGTTACCCCTTAACCCCCCAAAAAGTCTTAGAGACGCAGCCAAAAAGGGGGGGGGGGGACGTGTCCCCGTGGAACAGTGTGAAAAACAACCCTTCAAGAGATATTTCACTCCCTCAGTTATGCCAAATGAAGGCAAAAAAATTAAAAAAAACTCACTTTTAAAGCTTGCATGATGTTTTTTTTGGATCGCGGTAGTCCATCTGAAAGACTCGCGAGTCCGTGCAAAAGACTTGCAAATCTTTCAGATGGACTCGCCAAGACTCACCTCGCGAGTCCTTGGCGAGTTGACTCGTGGCTCCCATTGACTTGCGAGTCGGTGGCGAGTCCACGAGGCTTAAAACTATGGTATCTCCTATTTCCTTATTTGTGTGATTTAATACATCAACTCTCACACCCTTGGATGATGTAGGTCTAACAATGCAATTTTCTAGACACTTTGTAGCCTAGCTCATTTTTTCTTTTCCTGTCTCTAAAGAGTGTCATATGCAACCTTTACACTCTCTTCTTTTGTCATTGTCAGGTTGCACTTTGTTGTACGCATCACTACCTAAGATATTCACTCGTCATGTTTTGTTGTAAGTGTTGTTAGCCACTTAGTTCCTTCATCTTTCTTTGGAATTTCATGATCTCCTCGAATAGCGGCCTCCTCATATACAACCTACAGTTGAGCAATAGGCTCAAAAATTCTCTATGCTATCGTGTTGTGTGCTATGACCTATGACTGGCTGAAACACTGTGCTTTAGTTGGACATTGGTAACAATCTACACTATTAATAAACCAAAAATTAGAGCAACTATCATATTTGCACCATAAGAATAAAATAAAATTCTCTGTAAATAATCATATAATAAAATATAACATATGCATTTAGTATTGTACTCAAATTAAAATACATAATTAAACTAAATATCCTCATATGAATCCTCAGACTACTAGTTGAGATCTCAAGGATTTGATAATATTGTTGCCATTGCCAATCTGGATGAGAGCCTTACAATAGTTATGTTTCTCAACTCCCCTTGTTCAATTTGGTTAGGAGCGCTACTCAAAAGATAGTGGAAGAGTGGATCAAGGTTGAGCTTAAGCCTCTCCTCTATTATCATTTTGCCCTGCTTGTGCTGTTGTCATGGCTTCATTGTAGGTGTACACTACTCCCCATTGCTCTCCCCCTCACTCCCCTCCTTATTACTCCCCTTGTCTCTCGATCCTAGTGACCTAGGGTCTTCTCTAGGTGCATTTGTTGGGTAGATGGTGGCTAGACGTGTCATCTCCTACCATCTTGTGAAACCCAATATAATAACAACATCATTTGCATGTAATGTTGGTGGTAGATTTACGCCATTATTGTCTAGATCAATGTAAATCGAATTTGAAATGATAGGTTAAATATTAATTTGCTCACCTCATACGTGTGATAGAAGCACACATAGGTCGATATATTTGGACAAAGTTGTTGCACTTGATCAAATTTCTTTGCCACGGGTGATAGAAGGGTATGATCATATGATGAAGATGATTGAGAAATATTCGGTCTTGTTATATCCTTGTAGTTGTGGATCTCCCTCTTGCCAAATGACCATCTATTGATATGGTCTCCAAACAATTCTTGAGTTGCACAACCTATCAAAAGTCTACTACTAGAAGGTAAGATAGCCAGACTACTAGTGACCTCTCAAAGGGTAGGCATGCAGCCTTAGAGCATCTCATGTGATTGTCGATGTAAAATTGGTTGGTCTTGTGCAGGTAATGTGGTCAAAATCCCATTCTTGTAGAAGGGGTACACATTATCAAGCCTTGACCCTTGTGGTGCGCATAGTGGTCCATATCATGGTAGGGATGTGTGAGCATGCTGTCCCTATGAGAAGAGGGTCCCCCCCGCTTTGTGACTCGTATGATATGAACAAGGCCACATATAAATGGGTGTCTTGCCCATCTTGGGTGATGCACACAGTGATGGTGACAATGATGACTTGTTTGACCAAGGGGATTTGTTATTGCTCCTTGCTTGAGCAACCTCATATAAATGCGACTTATGGCATCATCAAGAATAATTTGTCTAATTCTGTACAATTTTCATTTGTGCAAATAGGGCAATGATCAATGCTCGATGATCAATATTGTGTGACCTTGGATAGTCAATCTCAATCAATGGTATACATCTAAAATAAAATTGTCTTCTCTCATATGGGTAGTTGGAAGATTGATGCATCCATGCCCCACCTCTCTATTAGTTCCATGAGTATTCATTCATGGAACTGTATCCCTAACATCATATACACCTAGTACATCCCGACTTGATATAGTATTGCAATTTCATCTTGTGCTAGAGCCCTCTTCGGTGTGCTTGTACATGGTGGGTGGCATTGCTTTTAGGAAAACAACGTTTTGCTGATCTCATGATGCATAAAAAAATATTTTAATTCTTATAATATAAAATGTTTCTTAGCTGAAGTAGGCACTTTTCTATTGGAGGCATCGACGTTAACCCAATTGATATGTTATTTAAAGAAGGTTGAAAATGGCATTGGATGAAACTCTAGATCCGAGGAAGAAAACTTGGATGAAGCAGAACAACAATTGGATGAAAAAGTGGGGCATCAATTTGCATGAGTGTCCTAACATCAATGGTGAAAAAAAAGTTATTTGATTGAAAAATTTTGATCTGACATGTGGACAAAGCATATTGGGTAGAAAAAAGCATACTGCATCAAAGAGTTTAACCCAACTAAAGACCATGGTGAAAAACCATATTTAGGGGCAACTATCAAAGAGAAAGTGAGGCTGCTAGTTTCTCAATTGAGAATGAGATCGCATCATCTTAGGTGTGAGACCAGTAGGTGGAAGATACCCAAGGAAATATGGGAAGAAAGAGCTTGAATATTCTGCAATAAGGGGGCAGTGGAACCAGAATGAGACTTCATCATGGAGTGCACAACTTATAAGGATATCCGTACTCAATACGAAGATGGTTTGAAGTTTGAGAACATGCACCGATAATTTGAAGAAGATAGGATTAACTAGACAACCAACCTCCTAGTCAAAATTAGCAGTAGAAGATCCAATATCAAAAAGAATCTGAAAATAAACTAATGATGATGATCTTGGCCCCATAGAATGTTTAGTCTCGTGAATATCATTAAAATCTTTCATTCATTCATTCTCATTTATATTAGGTGCTAGCTTGCTCTATAGATGTTGGGTTGGCTTATAAACACTTACAAGAAAGGAGGATGCAAGCACGAATTTCAACCCTAGTGCATGTGTAAGACATTATTGTGTGGTTTGGGTTCACTCGTACACGAAAAAAAGGAAAAAAATGTACAAAGTGCAAAAAAATTGACTCACTTGTCACACGTTAATCCCTTACTTGACTTAGTCTCATAGCTTGTTTGCTTTAAGTGGGTGATAGCTTTTTCTGTATGACATATCTATCTACTCTTTGAATGCTTTGGGTGCTTGTTTATCTTATTTAATCATTCTTGCTTCATATTTTTCTTTGTTATTGTTTGTTTGACCTCTTGGTCTTCTGTTCTTTTCTCTATTTCTTTGATTCTCTGTTTGTTAAATTTTTATTCTTTGTTTCTTTTTCTTCTTTTTCATCCAATTTTATCTGTCTCTCTCTCGCTTCATCTTCTTTCTTTGTACCTAACTTTTTTTGCCATATTTTTTGCCTTTTTGTCCTCTCTTTTTATCTTTCATTTTCTCTCTTTATTCTCTATTTCTTTTTTTCTTGTTGCTTCTTTTACTTTATTTTTTAATTTTTGTTTTTACTTACTCTCTCTTCGTCTTCTTTCTATCTCTGGTCATCATCTTTTTGTGTACCTAACTTTTTTGGCCATATCTTTGTGTTTTCATCCATCTCTCTTTTTATCTTTCTCTTTCATTTTTTCTCCCTCTTTCTTTAGTTCTCTTTCCTTCTTGGTTCTTTCTTTTTTTTTGTAACTTGTTGCTTTTACTTTATTTTTTTATATTTATTTCTACTTATCGCAATCCATTTTTCCTCTGATTTGATATATTTTTTCTTCCTTTTTTTCTACTTATTTTTATATCATTCATTCTTTCTTTCTTTATGTCTATGTTTGTCTCTTTTGCTGTTTGATTTTATATTTTACCTTTTTTCTGGGTGTGACTATCCATCGTTTTGTGTTTTTCTAAATTCCTCTTTATTTTATCCTATTTCTAACCAATTTTCATTCATCTTTTTGTAAATTCTATCTTCATTTGCTCATCTCATATAATCATTCTCTCTTCATATCTTTCTTTCTTATTGTTTGTTTGCCCTTCTCTTGCTCGTCTACTTCTCTCTATTTCTTTCATTCTCTCTTTTTAATTTTTATTTTTTATTCTTTGTTTCTTTCTGCTCTTTTTCTCTAAATTTTATCTCTCTTCATCATCTTTCTTTGTCTTTGTGTTCATCTCTCTTTCCTTTAACTTTCTCTCTCTTTTGTTTCTCTTTCATTTTTACTTGTTGCTTCTTTTAGTTTATTTTTTCTTTTTTCTTTTTACTTCTCTCTCTCTTCATCTTCTTTCTCTTTTTCTTCCTATTTTATCTCTCCCTCCATATTCTTTCTTTGTATAGGTAACTTTTTTGACTATATCTTTATCTTTTTGTCCATGTCTCTTTTCATTTTTCTCTTTAATTTTTTGTCCCTTTCTTTAGTTCTCTTTCTTGCTTGGCTCTCGCTTTCTTTGTAACTTGTTGCTTCTTTTACTTTATTATTTTATTTTTATTTCTAGTTCTCTTTATTCATTTTTCCTCTCCTTTAGTACATTCTTCTTTTTTTTCTCTACTTATTTTTTGATGATTTAGTCTTTCTTTCTTTCTTTGTCTCTTCTGCCATTTGATTTTATATTTTTCCTTTTTTTGGTGTGACTATCCATTTTTTTTAATTTTTAAAAAGGGTAAAAATTTATTCAAGGAAAATCAGGGATACAAGGCAAAGGGCCAATAGCCCACAAATGGGACCCGAAAACGGCAAATAAAAGGTCCCAAAGAACCTTCCCAAAAATAAACTTACAACATCTGATCATCCTTTATTAACCTGTTCAGAACATCCAAATGCTCTGGAGATAGGAGCCCCCAATCCTCAATGTTCCACCACCCCGAGATCTCTGTGGCCCATTTGACCAAGCAATCCGCAACCCTATTCCATTCACGAGGGATATGGTTAAAAGAGATAAAATCCAGATAAGAACACACATTCAAGATCTGCTTAACCACCACAGCGGTAATGTCCCCATTCGAGATTAACCTTGATTTAGTCTTCCTCTCTAATTCTGCTCCACTATTTCCCATTGGTTTTGGTTCAAGATCTTCCTTTATTCCATATACATTCTTCAAATTAAATTATGCTTTTATGATATCTTTATTTTTAAATATTTCCTTGAACATATAAATACTCATCGTAACTAGTTTACTCCTATTTCCTCCACATAGATCTTCAATACTGTTCCACTTATATTCCTTCAGCAGCTATCTTTAAGAAGTAAGCTATTTTCCTTCTTATAGATTGGATGCCTTCAATAGTATTGTTGTTGTTACAATACCTCTCTTAATCGCTGCTCTTCAGGGGTGTATTAGATCACCCTAAGTCTGTTGTATCTTAATTCCTTGTGCTTGATATTTACATTGCCTCCTAATTGAAGATCACCCTAAGTCTGTTGTATCTTAATTCCTTGTGCTTGATATTTACATTGCCTCCTAATTGACAATCTATTCTTTATATCTGTTGTCTCCTCCTTCCTTATGCCTGATGTATAATATGCCTATGCCCATTCAGTGTCTGATTTTGATCCTTATGTCCCTGTGAAAATGATGGACGCTGTTTCTGATTCAATTACTTAGTTTCAGGCGCCAGTGGCTTAGTAAAATGGTGGATATACCACCTCTTCTTACTGTCTTAACGGCTTGCTATGGTGTAAGTAATACATAACCTTAAAGTCTGGGAGATAATTAAATAAACACAGTCTTTCTTTAGACCCCGATCATTATTGGTGATTGATCTTAATAATCCTTTCCACGGTACTGAGTGATGGCCACTACTCTTTATCCTCTTTCAATCGTGGCTGTATATATTCGTCCATGATGAACATGAATAATAGTGATTGTGCTTCCGGAACAGATGCTTGTCGGCTTATCTGTACGTGGTGTAGCAGAAAATAATTCGCAAGTGTTTTAGATCCGATAACTTCTTCCCCCCTTTTATTCTTCTCCATTTCATTAAATATCCTTCGTATCGAATGGTTCTATCTTATGGGGAACAGACATGTAATTTAATCGCACCTCTCCATATTCGATGATAGTCGACATTATTCCTTCTTATGTCACTTCATAAACAATTCGCATTCCTTCATTATATCAATTGCATTGTTACATATGTCTACCTTTCATGCTAATGATTACTTTTATCCTTGATCGCTTTTGACTAAACATCATTCCTTATCGATTCTTCGTTCATCGATCATCTGTCTTACTGACGGGTCTCCTTTATTTGAGTCTGGGTAGGAGGCCTCCCCAAGCTTTCCCAAAATTCTACCTGTGATGTGGCATGAACACAAGAATTTTGGACCACCAGAGATGCCAAATTTCCCGTGGGTAGGGACACTGAAAGAGCAGATGAGAAGTATTCTCTTCATTATTTCTGCACAAGAGAAAGATTGGCGGGACATGGAATCCACGTTTACTCAAATTATCCCAAGTCTAACATCTATTTTGGGCTGCCGATCAAAGAAAATGATTACACGTAGGCCATGAGAATTTGTTCCAAACCTGCTTCCACCAAACCACGCCCTCTCTACCATACAATTGTCTTTCCAACTCAAGGTACCCTGAAGCAACAGAAAACCTACCCTTTGGGTCCGGACTTAAGGGATCATCCTCAAAGCCTCCCGTAGGCCAATCCTGGGGATCCTTCCAACAACAAACCTCCACTTGACGAAGCCCTAACCCTCCTTCCTGCTTTAGTCTACACACTAAGTCCCACTTCACCAAACTCCATTTAGTCGAGAGAAGATTCCTAGACGGAAGAAACTGCCGCGACAAAGCATCACAAAACCAAAGAGGGCAACTTGCACAAAAAGCATGTAAAGAGGTAGAGCCTGCACCATCGCCTTCAAAAGAA
Organism: Cryptomeria japonica; assembly: GCF_030272615.1. Lineage (NCBI taxonomy): Eukaryota > Viridiplantae > Streptophyta > Pinopsida > Cupressales > Cupressaceae > Cryptomeria > Cryptomeria japonica. Next base: position 215,067,659 of record NC_081409.1, on the reverse strand, counting down.
TTACCCTGCCAGCAGAAGAGAGCCATCGAAAGGTCCAATTGCCAACCATCTTCTGAAATTTCTCCAAGATATCATGCCGACGTTCCTTGCACTAAGATCCCAAATCCAAAAAAATCCCTAGATACACCATAGGAAGAGTACCAATTTGTAATCTAAGAATACAAGCAATCCCGCTTTGTATAAGTTGAGGGTTGTTAAAAAAAAAAAATGGAATACTTATCCTCATTAATCCTTTGACCCGAAGCAGCCAAATAAATGGCCAGTGATTTCCTTAAATTAACTGCTTCATTAATTCTAGCCATACCCATCAGAGCAGTATCATCAACAAATTGGAGATGCGAGGAAGGAGGCATCCCATTACCCCATCTCTAGCCTTGAATCAAACCATGCTGAACTTGACACTTAATGAACCTTCCCAATCCTTCAGCAAGAATGATAAACAGATACAGAGAAAGAGGATCTCCTTGCCGGAGGCCTCGAGAAGCCATGAATAATTCAGAAGGTTCTCCATTGGTAGAACAAAAAAAGTAGAGGTGACGCACAACTCATGACCCAGCTAACCCATTCACTAGAAAAACCCTAAGTTGCCGGTTCGGGTTTGGGTTCGGGTTCGGGTTCGAAGAACCCGGTACGCCGGTACGGCAAAATTTTGAAAAGGGGTTTGGGTTCGTTAGTACAAAAACATGTAAATTTTATATATATATATATATATATATCAAAGCCTATAAGCATGAATTAAAATATGCATGTCACATAGCATCATATGAACAACAAAACAAACATAAACTTGTAATCATAGCATCATGATCATACCATAATTGATAATAGCATCATATACATCAAGTTTAATATCAAAATGACAAAATATTCAAGTATCATTGTTTCAACTTTCAACAATATAAATTTAAAGTTTAATCATCAAATGGATCATCTAATTCATCCTCCTCCTCCTCCTCCTCCTCCTCCTCATTGACATTGACATTACATGAGCCAATGCCACTTGCACTTGCACTATAAGTTGACTCAATTTCCGAGTCATCAAGTGTCAATGCAAGAAGCTGAGAAGCAGGAGCATCCAAATCAGTATGCTCTGGCTCTATATCCCACATCTTTGTTTCCCCTTGTGTGTAGTCATGTTGTTTGTGTGAAAGAAGATGTAGGTTGGAATGCACATATACTAAATTCTCCGCTCTTTTTGATAGCAGCCTATTGCGCTTTACTGAGTGGATGAAAGAGTATGTGCTCCAATTTCTTTCTGAAGCAGATGAACTAGCAACCTATGAAGACAAAGTAAACAATTAAAGTTATACATTAATAAAAATAAAATTACTAGCAACCTATGAAGACAAAGTAAACTATAAATAAACTAAAACTTGTAAATTAAAATTTTTAATTAATTAAACTTACTTGTGATAAAACTTTTATAGCGAGGGGTTGTAGGTGTTGGAAGCATGTGCCATGGAAGTACCACCAGCTATGAGCATCTTTCTTGGATCTATGACGAAGTGCATCAACACTTAGACCATTCCCATTTGCGAATTCTATGAACTCATTTGTAACAACATCTCGCAAATCATCATCGTGATATAGTCTAAGAAATGCTGCCTTATACCCATCAGATACTTCTAGATCTCTCCATGGTGGAATCCTTCCTGGTTTATCAAGAAACTGATTGCTATAGTACTTAGGTGTCAAGGCATAGGCAAGAAGGTGCAAAGGAGTGGTCATCTTATTCCACCTCTCTACAATAATTAATTCCAGTTCTTTGAAGAATTTCTCCTGAGGATCATTCTCTTTTTCATTTATAGTGAACTTTATTTTTTCAAGCATTGAATCAATGCTAGCATAAATCTCACCTATGCAAGGCCTATCCATGTCTGTATAGCGAATCATGCTCATGATGGGCTCAGTGATACTTGGAGATATGTAACAAGATCCCACCATTTCTCATCCAATATTCTATCCCTAATTTTTCCTGCCCTCTTAGTGCTACTTTGCTTCCATACAGTCCACTTGGTGCTGATCACCATATTGCATAGTGCCACTCTAACTTTCACAAGTCGTCTTAAGACGATTGTGTTTGATGCAAAACGGGTCTCAGCAACCTATAACACAAATTAATGCCAAATGATTAAAAAATAAAGCCAAACTTTAAAGAAGAATACACAATATAGCTTACACAATGATATTATTAACATTGAAAATTCAAAAAAATCAGAAAATGTAAAATTAAATTACTATTTCACTTACCTTCAATAGCTCCAAATTCGAATAGGTTCTAAAAATCCCTTGAGACATGTGGTGGTTTGTGATGAACATCTGGATGTCCTCAGCCTCTGCATACACATCTCTGATCCATTTTATTTTTTGCCCAATCCTTTGTAGCATAAGATTGAGTGAATGTACCACACAAGGTGTCCAAAACATGTGATCATAGCGTTGCTGAACCAACAAACCAGCAGCTCTACAATTTTTTGCATTGTCCTTTATGACTTGGACAACATTGCGGGGTCCCACAGACTCAATGGCAGAGATGAGAATTTCTGCAATAAATTCGCCATCTTTTATTTGGCCCTCACAATCCACAGCTCTCAAAAACATTGCCCCTTTAGGGGACACCGCTATGACATTGATCAAGGGACGGTTTTTAGCATCTTTCCACCCATCTGAAACAATTGTTACACTTGTCTCAACCCATGAATCCCTTATGGGTTTCAATGCATCTTCAACCCTCTTCACCTCTTTCTCCAATAATGTTCCACGTACCTTCTCATAACCGGGGCCCTTATACCCTCTTGGTGCTTCATTAACACTTTTTATCATTTGCTTCCAATATGGGGAGCGAACAACATTGAATGACAACCCATTTGCATAAATGCACCTTACTATATCTTGATCAGCATTGTCTCTACTCTCATTTTGGAATGCGGTTTCTAAAGGCCCCTTTGTTCTTTTACGTGTCAAGGGTGGTTCACTTTGAGGTTCGTTTGCGGCAAAGAAGGGGTGGTCTTCTACTACAATACTGGGATTAGAAGGGCCTTGCATTCCCCTTGTTTTCTTTGATGCGGTTTGGTTCAATCTACGGGCTTCCCTCTCTTCTGCCGCCTCATGCTCCCTAATATATTTCATCACTATCTCATCTGGTATAGGTTTACCATTTTTTCCAGGGCATTTTTTGATGCCTCTTCCTTTTATTCCACACAAATGGCGTACCACTCGATAATATGAACTATTACGTTCAATATCACATCCATGGCATTTCCAACGGAATCCCCAACCTCCCGGAAGTTGTTTTATAATGTCCACATATTTCCATAAGGGAGAATTTGGATCATTTCTTTGTTTTGCAATTATTTGTTCATTGCCAATGGAGGAAGATGTAGATGCCATTCTAGTTCCTATGGCAAGAAATAAAATAAACATATTCAAAAACAAAAACTAAATAATGAAAAAAAATTCAAGTTTCATGTTTGACAATTTGTGAAACAAAAATATTTGGAAAAAAATGTTTAAAAACCTACCTCTTGCAGCCAATGGAAGCTTGAAAAAGTATGGAAATGATGCTGCAACACTTGTTGAAGCTTCTAAAATCAGTCTTCAACTCCTCCTCTTTGATCTTGGAAGCCAAATTTTGTTCAACCTCTCTTCAACCTGCTCTCATAAAAAATTTGTTTGCAACACAAATGAGGTGAAATGTGTCAATAAGATGTTTTAGAAGTGTTTTTTAGGTTATAATTTTCACTTTTTAAAAGGTGGATTTGAAAAAAAAATAAAATTTAGTTTGTTTTTTAACTTTTTGGGCCGCCCAGCCGCCTGGGTTCGACTGGGTCCGCCCGGGTTCGATTGGGTTCGACCTCGGGTTCGATTGGGTTCGACCCGGGTCGAACCCACCCTGGGTTTTTCGAACCCTGGTCGAACCCAAGTCAAACCGGACGCGTACCACGGACCCGGTCGAACCAGGACCCGTACCAGGGCGTCCCAGGGGCGAACCCGGTAACATAGGAAAAACCAAAAGCTAACGATACTTTCTGCAGAAAGGACCATTTCACCTTGTCATATGCCTTTGCCATATCAAGCTTAATAAACATAGCTTTCTCCCTAAACGAAGCCATAGAATGAATAGCCTCCGTTTTTATCACGATCCCATCCATAATTTGTCTTCCAGCAACAAAATCCCCCCTTTTCCTCAGAGATCAAATCCTTGAGGCACCCCTTAAGGCATTCAACAATAAGTTTGGTAATGATTTTATAAACAACATAGCATAGGGTAATGGGTTTAAATTGAGCAAGCCTATTAGCCCCTTCTTTTTTTCGGAATAAGGGTCAAGAAAGTAGCATTCGTAGCCTTCAACATCTGCTTGTTTCTATGAGATTCCTAGACCACCTCAAGAAGATCGAGATTTTCTAGTTCTTGAATATCAATATGGCGGGTGATGTCATCATTCTCTTTTTGAGAAACAACCGAAGGAATGCAATCCAAAATTGTAGTTTCCTCCTCTTCAACTGGTGGAGAATCCTCTGTAAACAGAGCAAAAAAAATAAAAATCAAGACCTCCTAAGAAATGATGGCCTTAGAAGAAAGGGTAGAATTGTCCCGAGACATCAGAGATGAAATACAATTATTATTCTTTCCGGCTCTCACACAATTATGAAAGAAAGCCGTATCCCTATCTCCTTCCTAGAGCTAGTCATTACGAGACTTCTGTTTCCAAAAAATTTCCTCCCGAATCTCCCTTTCCTCAAGATCCTCCTTGCACATATCCAAGGTCAAACCCTGGTCTCGAATTAAACGAGTGACATTGTCCAGTCGAGCTTAAGCAGCAATTTTGTTATAATGGAGGTTCCCAAATGCTTGCCTATTCCATCCCTTAAGCTTGTATTTCACAAATTGCAGCCTTTTGACAAAGGAATACATGGCTCTACCATGAGCCGGTTTACCTTGGTACCATGAGGTAGAGATTAAATCTTGAAGTGAGGGGTCTCTAAGCCACATTAGCTGAAATTTAAAGGAAGGATTTCTAGGTGGATAGAGGAAGGTCACAAAAAGCTTGTTTGGCCAATGGTCTGAACCTCTCCAATCCAAGATCTTTGAATGATGAACCCATCTATCACTAATCCAGAAACCAAAAAACTAGAAATCTTTTCAACCTCTTTGAGATAGCCTCCTCATGACATCTTTTGTTATTCCATGTGAAAGTTCCATTGTTTGATGTGACTATCCATCTTTATGTCTCATTCTAAATTGTATTTATTTTATCTTGTTTTTAACTAATTTTCATTCATCTTTTTGTAAATTCCATCTTCATTCATCTATCTTATATAATCATTCTTTTGTCATATCTTTCTTTCTTATTGTTTGTTTGTCCTTTTTCTCTCGTCTCTTTCTCTCTATTTCTTTCATTCTCTCTTTGTATATTTTATTCTTTGTTTCTTTTTGCTCTTTTTCTTCCAATTTTATCTCTTATTTCTTTCTTTGTACCTTAACTTTTTTTTGTGTCTTTGTCTTTGTGTTCGTCTCTCTTTTTATCTTTCTTTCTTTAACTTTCTCTTTCTCTCTTGTTTCTCACTTCTGTTTTTACATTTTGCTTATTTTACTTAATTTTTAAACTTTTCTTTCTACTTTTCTTTGTTCACTTTTTTTTTGTTCTTTGTTTCTTATAATATCTTTTTCTTCTTTTCTACTTATTTTTATTTCATCATTTCTTTCTTTGTGTCTATTTTTGTCTTTCTCTCTTTTGCCTTTTGCTTTTATATTTTTCTTTGTTTTTTTTGTGTCACCATCCATCTTTTTGTGTCTTTGTTCACTTTTATTTTCTGATTTACTATGTTTTTCTTCTTTTCTGCTTATTTTTATTTCAATATGTCTATTTTTGTCTCTTTGTCTCTTTTGCATTTTTCTTTTATATTTTTCTTTCTTTTTTTGTGTCACCATCCATCTTTTTGTGTCTTTCTATATTCTGCTTTCCTTTGTTCTCCTCTTTTGCCTTTTGCTTTTATATTTTTCTTTCTTTCTTTGTGTCACCATCCATCTTTTTGTGTCTTTGTTCACTTTTTTTTTCTGATTTACTATGTTTTTCTTCTTTTCTACTTATTTTTATTTCATTATGTCTTATTTCGTATCTCTCTCTTTTGCCTTTTGCTTTTATATATTTATTTCTTTTTTTGTGTCACCATCCATCTTTTTGTGTCTTTCTATATTCCGCTTTCCTTTGTTCTCTTTTCAACCAATTTTCATTCTCTCTTTTTCTTTATTTGTTTCCTTTTTCTCTTTCTTTATTTCTATAGTTTGATTTATTTATTTTTCTTTTTCTTTCTTTCAACCACTTTTCATTTTTCTTTCTACTTCTCTCTATCCATTTTTTTTTCTCATTTACTATGATTTTCTTCTTTTTTTAGTATCATTCATTCATTCTTTGTTTATTTCTATTTTTGCCTCTTTAGCTATTTTCTTTCATATTTTTTCTTTCTTTTTTGGTGTGACTATCCATATTTTTGTCTCTTTCTATATTCCTCTTTATTTTGTTCTATTTCTATCCAATTTTCTTTATATATATTTTATTCTCTTAAGCAATTTGCTCGTCTATGCATCTTTTTGCCTATTTCTGAATTCATTTTATTTTGTTCTATTTCTATTTCTACTTTAGGTGCTCATTTATCTTATTTAATCATTTTCACTTCATATCTTTCTTTCTTATTGTTTGTTTATCCTTTGCCTACTCTTTTCTAATTCTCTCTATTTCTTTCATTCTCTGTTTGTTATTTTTTTTGTTCTTTTTGTTGTTGTTATTTCTCCTCTTGTTCTTCCAATTTTATCTCATTTGGCTATATCTTTGTCTTTTTGTCCACCTCTTCTTATCTTTCTTATCTTTTTTTTTTTTCTCCCTCTTTCTTTAATTCTCTTGCTCTTTTGATTCTATCTTTCTTTATTACTTGTTACTTATTTTAATTTTCTCTATCCATTTTTTTCTGATTTACCACACCACCTTCTTTTGTTTTTTCACTTATTTTTATATCATCCATCCATTCTTTCTTTCTTTATGTCTATTTTTCTCTTTTTTCTTTTATTTTATTTTTTCCTTTTTTTGGTTTAACTATCGATCTTAAATTGTCTCTTTCTATATTCCTCTTTATTTTGTTCTATTTCTAAGTAATTTTCATTCTCTCTTTTTATTCATCTTTTTGTAAATTGTATGTTTATTGTTTATCTTATATAATCATTCTCGCTTCATACCTTTATTTCTTATTGTTTGCTTGTCCCTCTCTTGCTCCTCTCTACTTCTTTCATTCTTTCTTTGTAAATTTTTAATTCTTCTTTGTTCCTTACAATTTTATCTCTCCATCTGCTTTCCTTATACCTAACTTTTTCTTGGCTATAACTTTATCTTTTTGCCCAACTCTCTTTTTAGGTTTCTCTTCTTTTTTTCCCCTTCTTTTTTTAGTTCTCTTTCTCTCTTGTTTCTCTCTTGCTTTTTTGCTTGTTTCTTCTTTTACTTTATTTTTTAATTCTTCTATAAACTACTTCCCTTATTCTTTTTTTTCTCTCATCTACTATGTTTTTTTTTAAAAATTATTTTTATATAAATCATTCTGTCTCTTGATGTCTATTTTTGTCTCTTTTGCCATTTGGTTTTATATTTTTCCTTTTTTTGGTGTGACTATCCATCTTTTTGTCTCTTTCTAATATTCTCTTTATTTTATCTTATTTCTAACCAATTTTCATTCAACTTTTTGTAAATTTCATCTTCATTTGTTTATCTTATATAATCATTTTCTCTACATATCTTTCTTTCTTATTATTTGTTTGTCCTCTTGGTCTTGTCTACTTCTCTCTATTTCTTTCATTTTCTCTCTGTCTTTTTATTCTTTGTTTCTTTCTGCTCTTTTTCTTCAAATTTTATCTCTTTCTTCATATTCTTTCGTTGCACCTAACTTTTTCTTTGTCTGTCTTTGTGTTTATCTCTCTTTCCTTTAACTTTGTTTTTCTCTCTTGTTGCTTCTTTTACTTTATTTTTTGTTGTTTCTTTTACTTTTTTTTGTTGCTTCTTTTACTTCATTTTTTGTTGTTTCTTTCACTTTTTTTTGTTGCTTCTTTTACTTTACTTGTTGCTTCTTTTACTTTATTTTTCATTTTTACTTGTTGCTTGTTTTACTTCTTGTCTCTCTTTTGTTTTGTTTTTTCATTTTTATGTGTTGCTTCTTTTAATTTATTTTCTTTTTACTTCTCTCGTTCTCTTCCTCTTCTTTCTCTTCTTTCTCTTTTTCTCTCAATTTTTTTATCTATTTCTACTTTGGGTGCTTGTTTATCTTATTTAAGCATTTTCACTTCATATATTTCTTTCTTATTGTTTGTTTGTCCTTCTCTTGCTCTTTTGTAATTCTCTCTTTTACTTTCATTCTCTCTTTGTAATTTTTCTATTCTTTTTTTTGTTTTGTTCTTCTCTTCCTCTTCCAATTTTATCTCATTTGACTATATCTTTGTCTTTTTGTCCAAGTCTTTTTATCTTTCTCATCTTTTTTTATTTTTCTTGCCTCTTCCTTTAGTTCTCTTGCTCTCTTGATTCTCTCTTTCTTTGTTACTTGTTACTTTTTTTACTTTTCTATATCCATCTTTTTGTCATTTACCATGTTTTCTTCTTCTTTTTTCACTTATTTTTTTATTATTCATTCTTTCTTTCTTTATATCTATTTTTGTGTCTTTTTGCTTTCATATTTTTCCCTTTTTTGGTGTAACTATCCATCTTTTTGTCTCTTTCTATAGTCCTCTTTATTTTTTTCAATTTCTAAGTAATTTTCATTCTCTCTTTTCATTCATCTTTTTGTAAATTGAATCTTCATTTGTTTATCTTATATATTGATTCTCAATTCATACCTTTCTTTCTTATTGTTTGCTTGTCCTTCTCTTGCTCCTCTTTACTTTCTATTTCTTTCATTCTCTTTCTAAATTTTTTATTCTCTCTTTGTTTCTCTCTCCTCTTTTTCATCCAATTTTATCTTGCTCCTCTTTACTTTCTATTTCTTTCAGTCTCTTTCTAAATTTTTCATTCTCTTTGTTTCTCTCTCCTCTTTTTCTTCCATTTTTATCTTTCCCTCTTTCTTCATCTCCTTTCCTTGTACCTAACATTTTCATGGCTATAACTTTATCTTTTTAGCCCATCTCTCTTTATAACTTTCTCTTTTTTTTTCTCCATCTTTCTTTAATTCTCTCTCTCTTGATTCTCTCTTACTTTGCTGCTTGTTACTTCTTTTAATTTATTGTTCAATTTTTCTTTCAACTTCCGTCTATCCTTTTACCCCCTTCATCTACTATGTTTTTCTACTTATTTTTATATAGTTCATTCTCTCTCCTCATGTCTATTTTTGTCTCTTTTGTCATTTGCTTTTATATTTTAGCTTTTTTTTTTGGTGTGACTATCCATTTTTTCTCTTTCCCTATTCCTCTTTATTTTGTTCTATTTTCAGCCAATTTTCATTCTCTCTTTTCATTCATCTTTTTGTAAATTCTATCTTCATTCTTTTTTTATAAATTTTATCTTTATCTTTTTTCTATATTTTTTTCCTTTTTACCCTTCTTTATTTTTGTAGCTCAATTTATTTCTTTTTCATTTTCTTTATTTCCATCCCTCTTCATTCTTTGTCTATCTACCTTTACTTTTTTCTATCTCAAGATTTATATTTTACAATTTTTTGCTTTCTCGTTACTGTAAAAAAATGGCTTAGATGTTCCTTATAGTAGTTGATCAAATATTATAATTAAGTTGGTAAGATAAGTAGTTGCAAATATGAACGGGAAAAAATCAGAATATGCCAAATATGTGAAGAAAATTGATTTTCCTGAGAAAAATGTTTGTCTAAGAAAACTCTAGCAAGAGTGAGGTCAATAACATGTTCTAATCAACTATCTCCATAACTTAAGTTGCTTGTAACAATATAGGAAATGAACAACAAACCCTTAGTCAAAATGAATGCAACCCACTTTGATAATAATTGATCCATCCAAACTAAGGAGCTTACTATAAAAGCTAGGATATATATTCCATAAATTTTTGGTAGGATTAACAATGAAGAAACAAGAATGAGAGATCAATGAGGAATTGCACGACATGTGTGGGTCAATTTATTTATTATATTAAATTAGATGTTACAAATCAATTATATGAGAATATATATGTCAAAGTTTAATTAACATATTTATTCTAACAACCATTCTAGTATATTTACATGAAACATTTATTATTTTAATACTTTGTAATGAATAAATTGGAAACAACTTAAGTTTGTCATAAATTAGGCACCAAGAGGTTTAGTCATTAGATCAACGAATTGTCAAATGTAGTGATGATAAATGCCAATCTGTTTCATATGAGCATGATATATTGGATTTTTGATTAACTTATACACTTTGATTTTCATAGACAAGTGGAGGTGGCATATATTGAGGTAGGTAAATATCAACCAAAATTTAGTGTAGCAAACTTGATTAACTTAAATACACTTTGATTTTCATAGACAAGGAAAGTAGGCATATATTGGAGGTAAATATCGACCAAAATTTAGTGTAGCAAACTTGATTAACTTAATTACACTTTGATTTTCATAGACAAGGAGAGTAGGCATATAAAGGAGGTAAATATCGACCAAAATTTATTGTAGTAAACTTACTTTATAACTAGCGTTGTGAATACTTGTATTTTAATTAAGTGGAATGTAAATCCATAGTGTGATGAAGCTTACTTTGCTACAAAATAATTCCTAGGCATAGGGAAAACATGTACTAGGTTAGCGACTAATGAGTATTCCATAATCTTTACTAATGAGAGTTTATGTCTTGTTAATTTATAATTTGTTTAGTAAGCCAAAATCAAGATTACCTTTTAACATATCTCGAAAATTTTGTTTACAAATATCTAATGAGTGAGGTTTGGTTTTGATAAAAATTGAGAAAGATGGCTAATATTAGAGATCCATTTGATTGGACTTGAGGTATATCATAATTAGACTACCCACCAACTTTGTTTATTTTTTATTGACTTATTGAATATGAATCATCGTTGACTAACAACTTCACCTAATTTCTCTCTAGGAGACATGAAAATGAGATGATCATGTCCAAATTTAACATCTAGGCAATATTGTTGGGAGGCATTGATTAGTCATGTGATGACAAGATCATCAACATACACGAGTATCACAATTTTATTGACATCACTTTTGACATATAGATTCAAATTAGAAAGGTTTCTTATGAATTTACAAGCTTGGAGACGTCGTCAATTTTGATATACCTACCTCATGGAGCCTATTCAAGCACATGCATAGGGTTTATCAACCTAGAAACTAGATGATCATGATCAGGTACCTAGAAGTGCATTGTCTATATCATGTAAACCTCGTCGTTTGAATCTTTATTCAAGATGACATTCTTGACATCCATTTGATACACCTTTAAACCCAATTGAGCTATTATGAAGAGAATAAATTTAAATATGATCATTTTCATTGTATAGTAAATTTTTTTCTTAACCTATCCTCTCTTGTTGTGAATATCTTTTTTAAAGAAGATGAGATTTACAACTGAAGCAGAGTTAGTTGTTATCTGTCTTTATAGACCCATTTGCATCTAATGGAATTTTTATTGGGGTAGCTCCATAAAATCCTAGGTATGAATTTTTTTCAAGGCATTATACTCAACCTTCATGGAAACTTCCCATTTAGGTTATCCTTGTGATTTGAATCCCACTATGGTTTAGGCACCTAAGAAAGATCTAATGAAAGAGAAAAATGAATATGTTGTTTTACTAAACTCACAAGTTGAAGTTGTCCATCTAGGTGATGAATTTCATCCTCGAACATAATTTATAACGTGAAATAATACCACTTTGGCCTTTGAAACACCTTAGTCCATATGGATAAAGCCAAGTAGTCAAGGTCTAACGTGAAACTTGAGTTGGAAAAACTTTTGCTCCAGGAGCGTGATGTTACTAATAGATAGATAGTTAAGTATTACCCAAAGTTTGATGCAGGTAGCATGTGGTGAAATATAAATCAACAAATTCATTTTTCAACAAGATCACAACACTAGACTTTGAATATTCATTTGTTGCTTGTTGAATATTAGAAAAGAATGGCTTTGTTTCATTCACATCAACATCTTGAGTAACAATTACTTTGTTAGTAGAAATATTAATGAGTCTATATAGCTTAGATTGATTACTATAGCCCACAGAAAAATGTTTAGTACTCATGGAGTCTAGTTTAGTCCTATTTATCTTTCAACAAGACCACAACACTAGGCTTTGAATATTCATTTGCTGCATGGCTTTGTTTCCTTTACATCAACATCTTGACTAATAATTACTTTGTTAGTAGAAACATTAATGAGTCTATATGCCTTAGATTGATTATTGTAACCAATCTAAAAAATGTTGGGTACTCATGGAGTCTAGAGTTTTGTTCCTATTATAAACCAAAGTGCATGTGGTTAAATGAAAAACATGTAAAGTTGTTACAATAAGTTTATTATTCACCAAGTTTTTGGGTGACATGTTGCAAGGACTCAGAAGGACTTGTGTTGAGAAGATATATGGATGTGTTTATTATTAGTCCTTATGGATAAAACCTTAATCGAGGTCTGACTTGAGTTTTGTGTTGGAAATTTTTTTGTTGGAGTGTGATGTCTTTATTTCTAATAGACAGATGGTGAAGTATTCACCAAAGTTTGATGCATGCAGTGAAAGATGAATCAATGGATTCATCTTTCAACAAGACCACAACACTAGACTTTAAATGTCCATTTACTAGTTGTTGAACACTAACAATGAAAGGCTTTGTTTGGTTCACATCAACATCTAGACTAATAATTACTTTGTTAGTTGAAACATTAATGAGCCTATATGCCTTAGATTGATAACTATAGCCAACAAAAAAATGTTTAGTATGCATGGATTCTAGTATAGTCCTATTCCTATAATAAACCAAAGTGTATGTGGTTAAATAAAAAACATGTAGAGTTGTTACATTAAGTTTATCATTTGACTAAGTTTTTTTGAGTGATATGTTGCAAGGCTTTGCAAGGTCTTGTGTTGAGAAGATATATGATTGTGTTCATAGATTCTCGCTATTATCTATATGCCACACTTTTTTTGCGCATTATAGACTATGCCATCTCCATGATAGTCTTGTTTTGCATTCCTACCTCCCTAGTTTCTTGTATAATAGAAGGGGTAGTCAATTGATGTTAAATATCTTATTTTTCACATAAATCTTTGAATTATGTGGAAGTGAAGTCACCTTAAATATTCGATAGTAGTGTCTTTTACTTAATGCCCTATGTGGTTTTCCGTTGCCTTATGTATATCAAGTAGATTTTCATCATTTTAGAGAAATCATCCTCCAAATACAAAAAGTTCAGATTACAAAATATATATTAAATTTTTGCAATTGTTGCCATATGACAAAGCGACAATTTTTAACCGCTTGCACATGGATCCTAAGGGTGAATGAGGCCTTGCCATGTGTCCAATAATGGGAAACTGCATCTACTCCTTTGTAAGCTATAAATGTGGATCTTGAGCTCTTTTTGTGCAGTTCTTTGGGTTTTTTTTTTCTGCAAGAGCTGAAATAGAAGGAAGTTAGAGATTGTTGTAGATCGATGGGGATTTCAAGGTGAATGTTGTGGAAGCTATTTGAGTTGAATATTTGTGATTGCAAGGCTTATATCTAAGGCATGCAAGAAGACATATATGTATGAACTGTGTTTTCATCTAGCTTATTATATTCCTACTATACTTTTTTATGTTCTAGTTGCAAGTTAATTAAAGATATTTAGAATTGTTGTTCGAAGTTTATATTTTGCCACCTGATTTAGTAGCTCAAAGGAGTCCTTGGATCGACTTGCACTAAGTGGTATCAAAACAAGCTTCAATTCCTTGAGATAGTTGAAGTGCTAAGTAATGGACTCTAAGGATTTGTTATAAGAAAATAAAAGAACTTGCAACTATAGAGGGTTTGAGGAGATGGCACATAGAGGAAGAGTAGAAGAGGCATTCGACGAGTTGGGGACGTAACACTTGAAAAGATGTTAAGGGGTATCACAAGTAATAGTATGCAATGGAGATAACAAAACATGGAGTAGAACTTGTAGAGGATGTGAGTGATAGTGAGGAAGAGGCTAGTGAAGAAGAGGTGGAATAAAGAGAAGATGATTATCATAGAGGGTTTTTGAGTGTCGTGACCAAGATTACCAATAAAACTCATTTAGATCTACCGAGTTATAGTGGCAACTTTAATCTAAATGTTGATAGATTGGATTTCAGAGGTGTAGAAATATTTTGAGTTGAAATCCATTAAAGACCCTAAGAGGGTAATATTTGTAGTTGCAATGTTGAAGGGACATGCATTCTATGGTGGGATCATGTACAAGTTGAGAGACAGAGAAAAGGAAAGGAGAAAATTAGAACTTGAGAGAGAATGGTCACTAATTTGAATGCAAATTTTTTTAGCTCAAGCAAAAGGGGAAGAGTGCAAGAGTATATGAAAGAGTTCTACCAACTAAACATCAGAGTTGGTCATATCGAAGATGATGCTAGGTGAAATGATAATTTGATGTTTTTATTAACAAAGGAGAATGTTATGCCTTGCACACACTCACCGTCGTTGACAGGGTTCCCCTTTCGATGTTTTCTCATCTCGTCCTCGCTCAGGTCCTGAGTAGGGAGTTCCGGTAATTTGCAGAGAAGGTGCAGCAATTAGGAATTTGAGGTATTGAGGAGAAAAGGAAATTCACCTTGGAGGTTGATCGCAATTTTGATTGCAAAGTGAGAATTGGGTGAGCGAGCATAACATTTTCCAAATTCGGCTTGAAGGACTAAACGTAAGACTAAGCTGGTAAAATAAGCATGAGGGCCGAAAATTGCCTAAAATTTGAAAACTGGCCTTTAAGGCCAGAACGTGAGAAAGTTCGCAGAACTCCCTAAGTTTGCAAAATGTCATTTTAGGCCGAAAAGTGCAAAACTTGCAAAGTGACCCTTTAACCCGAAAAAGACATTAACTTCAAATCGTGCAAAATGGCCTTTTAGGCCGAAAATGTTTAAAATGTCTAAAAGAGTTATTTGCTGAATTAGCATCCTATTGCTTATAGGAGCATTTCCTGAGGAAATGCTTTGATCATGATAAATTGGCAAAGAGGGCCTACGACAAGCATTATAGGGCCAAGGCATGAATTGAGGACTATTGGAGCAATTGTTATGATGACTTTGAGGTCCATCAGCGGGAATATTCTAGGTTGAGTGTTCAGCAAATGTGGCTTTATGAGTACCGCTAGGTCCCAGATCAAGTGACGGACTATGGAAATTGGTTGCGAGTTCGGGAATTTGAAGCAATCAAAGACCTCCCCACTAGCCATTGATTGGACTCGAGACCCAATCACAGATTTTGAAGCAGTCATGGAAGCTCAAACTCAAACTCAAAATCATCTGGCAATAGTTGCATTGAACGTTCTTCTTCTTGGAGTTGTCGTGGGATTGATCTGGGCCTTTCTATTGAGTGGACTAACCTTTCCCTTTGTCCTTAGCAGAGGATTTGGCTATGAAGGCTTTTTTTATGGAGGACGAACTAGTACCACTATCCTAAGTCACAAAATCGCCATATTTCAAGCATGAAGCTCAATTTTTATCGAATTTCAAACTTTAAAAAACAATACATTCAAATTCAGCCAAAAAATTGTACGACTCAGACGTCATTTTTTCTTAGTAAAGCAAACATTTAAAAAGCATTTTTTGGGGGGTTTTTGAAACACATTTAGGGTTTTTTAAGATTGTCGGCGTTTTTTTTAATAAAAGGTTCATCTCCGCCTCTGTAAACATAGAACTCCCATGAAGAGGTGTAGATTTTAGGCGGAAATCGAAGTTGCAGTGCATGGGTCGCCGTCGCTGCAAGAAGTTGCAGCGCGTTATCTGTTGGGTCGCCGTCGCTGCAAGAAGTTGCAGTGCGTTATCTGCTGGGTCGCCATCGCTGGAAGGGTCGCTGTCCTGCAACGGTTGCCATCGCTGCAAGGGTTGTCGTCGTTGATGTAGCTTCCCATCACAGCGTTGAAGCTTGAAGGGTCGCCATGATGCCATCGCTGGCGTGTAGCATCTTGTACAGTCTGCTTTGCAATTTTGCCGTGTTCAGGTAGGCACCCGTCCGATTCAATTTTTTTTACTTTGGCCTTAATTTTTTTTTTGTATGCATGTGATAGTGATATAATTTATTTTTATAGTTTTATAAAAAAAATTTAGTGTAATAATTTCTTTTGGAGAAATATTTTTTGTGTTATATATATATATATTTAAGTGCGTGCTATCTATAATGGGGATAGCGCCCTATATTGATAAAAACAGAATTACATATGAATCGACCCCCAGCAAGATAAGGCCCAAACTGTAAATACCAAAAACAAATATCCACCCACTACACAAGCCTATACCACTACACAAGCCTCAAAATTGTAGCAATTTGTTCACCCAAAGTAGCCACCTTTTCAATATTATTATCAGACAGCCAGCCCATATCCTCATTCATCATCCTGAAGAGACCCCAGCTCGGAATACATCCCAAGCATTGCCCATGAAATTTTCCTTCTTCATCCTCAAATCTCTCGTAGCTACCTGTGCCTCGTCGTCTGTGTCCGAAACTTCCACATCAGAAAGGAAGTGAGCAGGGTTGAAAAAAGGCCCCAAAATGCTCGCCCACTCCTTTTCCAGTTCCATGACAGCATTGCCTACCGCATTGGCATCTACTTCTCTGACAAAACCATCCATTTTCTCGATACATGCCTCCTTGGAGGGAAGAGTATCCACTAACAAACAAAGGATGGTCTCGTAGATGAATCCGTCGCACCAATGTCTATCTCCACTTTGTTGGTTGAAAATTTTGTACACTTGGGGAATATACAAAATTGTGGTTTCAACCACAGTGTGTGAGTAAAACTCTCCTAATTAAGGGAAGGCTCCCCTTATCTAACTACAACTTTGGAAAATAAAATAGGATGGGACAACAATCTTTCTTCTTCTTTCAAGAAAGACAATATCCTTTTCTCTTCACAGAAAAGTGATAGCAATTTGATATAAAACAGAAGTAACAACTTTTGAAATGAAATTAGAGAAAGGAAATGAAGTTTCCTGAAAGCTCAAAGACTTCCGTCACTTCCTTTGGGATAGGAGAGCAATATCAAGCTCAAAGACTTGATTATGTGAAGTTCTATCTTCCATTTTCTACACTAACGCTATCAAGAACAGATTATAACAGCTCAAAGACTGGAATATCTTATTCTTTTCTACTTAAAACAATGGGAAGTAGTGTAAGCTCAAAGACTCACAGCTATTTCTCACAAAATCTGCTTCTAATAAGTGCAAGCACAAAGACTTACAGCTCCTCTCAAAAGAATATTTATTCTAATTTATATTAACCTCAAATACTTGTAGCACAAAGACTGCAAATCAAATGCGATTAAGCTCTTTAAGAAACACTTGCAAGAAAGATAATATAGAACACAAACTCAAGAATGTAGCACAAAGACTCAAAGCTTGAGCAATTTCGTTCTATTCCTTTCAATTCTTAAATTCACACATGAAAGCTCAAAGACTTCTTTGTTGTAAATTTGGCAGAGTTTTTGCTTGCTTTCCAAAAGATAAAAAATACAATAGACCCCCTCAAGTATTTATAGAAGAGGAGCCTTGAGAAAAAGGTGGGAGGATCGTAACTAACTTGAGAGATTCTCTCAACCACCAAGACTTATTCAATAACTAACTAAGACTTATTCCAACTACAGTCCTAATTGAAAACAACCTGTAGTTGCCTTACATGTAATTACAAAAGTGCAAGTAATGACTTAACTTGTATTTTACAAAAAGACTTTTACATGTAACTTGTCAAAAGAAAAACTACAACTAACAATTTACAATTTGGAAAAAATACAACTAAGTGTTGAAAACTACTCAAGTTGTAGCACGTGAAGACATGAATCCTTTAAACTTCTGGATGATCATTTGTAGTTCATCGGGATCCGGTCCATGGGTGTTCTTGGCAACAACCATGGTCTTCACAATGGAATCATGGCATCGGAGGAGCGTAGAGCTGTTTTTCTCCAGAATGGATTGAATTTCATGCAAAAAGATTTGGTGTTTCATCAAAATTTGAATTGAAGTAGCTGAGAATTGTTCGCTCCTGCATTCATTATAAATCCTCATCTGTAAATCTGCAAGAACTTCTTTTGGCATCAACTCTCCACCCTGGCTCATGATGTTGCAAGAGGCCTTTTCACAATAAGAGACAATATCTTGGAAAACTTCACCCCGTAATCTCATTGCATCACCAGTCTCCTCAATGAGGGATTTAAGAACAAGGGCCTTATTTTCCAGAAGCTCTTCAAATTCCAAGTACATGACCCTGGAAGAGATGATGGCATGCTCCTGTAGAACACTCAACTATTGTTGGGGCATGGTACGCCAGATTGTCAAACTATCTTCAACACTTTCCAGATTCTTTTTGAAAGTATCGGAAGTCTGATCCAGTTTCTCTTCAACGGTTTCCAACTTAGACATCATCTGAAAAATGTCTTTCACCACTTGTGCACATAGATTATGAAGCTGATCAACCCAGGAATCCAATGCTTGTACCTTCTGAGCAGCCCTCTCAACTCCACGAATTGACTCTTGGGAACCGAAAGAACTTGTGGGATTACTCCCTTCAACAACAGGTTTTGTAATTTTATGAACGACTGCCACAAGTTGCTGGTTCTCCTCTTCTAGCTTGTCTTTCTTTGCTAGAAGTTCATCATATCGTTGCACCAATGAGGCTACAAAATACTGAGCATCATGTTTAACCATCTCATGCGTTTGCTTCCCCAATTCCACCCTTGTAACTTTGTAATCAGCAGCAGACATTTCTTCAAGTGGCTTATCTGCAATAGGTTCAACAATTTCAGCTACTTTCATCTTGTTGCCGTCAACAGTTACTCTGGAGATAGTCTTGGCCTTTTTAGCAACCTTGGGTCTAGACTGTTTAAGTTGCTGATAATCAAAGGCATCAGGTGAAATTTCTTGCTTCTTCCTTTTTGGAGTAAAAGAACTAAGCCATGGAGGCAAAGCCATCAACTCTCCTTCAGTAGCAGTTGTAGGCAAAGGAGAAATAGTTTCTGTTTGAATAATCGTGGTCATCTTGGGAGGAATATCTGTTTGGATAGCGACCACGGTTTGCTCAGTAACCAATGGGCATGAAGATTGCCTCATAAATTCTTCAAAACCAGAAGTGGAGGTATCAATCTCTGACAGCTGGATACATGCAGGAGTATCTTCAGGAACTTCCAGCACACTCTCTTGTTGATGATCAGGAGGAGGCTCGTATGCTGAAATAGGAACGACATTCTGAGGAGATTCATCAACAAGTAAGTTGGGAGGAGAAAGGGGTGTCTCAATGGAAACTGGGAGAGGAATCTCATGAGGCGAGTCTGATGCTGGAGACTTAGGAGCATCATCAGATTGCTGCCCTTCTTCTGGATTGTCAAGATCAATCACCTGAACATGGAAACGTGACTTTTCCTTCCCACGAACTGTCACCTCCTCAGGAGGAAGCACTACTGCCTGACTAACTCGCAATTTGATCCTTGTGCCTGAAGATGATGCACCTTCCCTGTTGTCAACTTGAATCTCAGACTTACGTCCAAGAGGCCTAGTAGAATCATCTTCCTTTCCAACCTTGATTTTAATGAGTCTAACACTATTACTTTTTAGCCAAACATTGGTGTTAGCCAAAATAGGCTGAAATCTCTCAAGGATGGATATGCACTCCTTATGTGACCATTGGATTAAAGGAAGTGGAGCTTCCTCAACCCTTCGTGAAATGTATTCAGGATCAAGTACATGCCCATCATCAATCATCCCTTGTGGAATATCCACCAAGTTCAAATCAACAACTTGCTTGACTGTGAGCCTGCAGTAATCCATCTTCAGAACTTCGACCTCTGTACGGAGATCTACCTAGATATCCTCAATGCGATGCACGTGCACAAAGGATTTTTTGATCTTCTCCTTAATACCTCGGTAATCAAAATCAGCTTTGGACTTAAACCTTTTGAGCTTAATTTCCTGCATTTCAGTCTCCATAGCTTTGGTTTTGACGGATGTGACAAGAGAATGCCGGCCAATTTTTAATGGGTTTGTTGTAGAGATTCCCATTCCAACCTTATGCCTGACAGACCGATGAGTGTGCACAGCCATGATCTGTCTTCCCAACTCCATAAGAATGATCTTATCAGTTGGGTACCTAGGGAGCATGTATGGCTGCCCATTATAGCATCCGACTCTCATATAGGTAAAGGTCAGGAATTGAAGAAACAAGCATCCATACTCATTCACCCTTTCTCATGCCTCATCTGATACCCTTTTGTTCTTCAGAGTTCTGTCAAACTGGCACATGAAGAAACCGAAGAATGCATCTTGAACTCTTCTGAAATGCAATTTACTGGGTCTCAAAGGCAGCTGATCATAGTATTCCCATACCTGTATAAGGGAGCGGTCACCCTTGGTAGAAAGACCAGAGAAATGTCTGAGTGACGCTGCCAAATACACCAAGAATGAATTCATGTAAAAGTCATGCTGGAAGGGACTGCTGCAAGTTGTTCGCACAAGGCATCGCTGATGACTTCTCCCCATGATATGTGATGGGACTGCCTTATGAACATGACGAACTGGTACATCCATGGCTCAAAAACATTAGAACGTTCAAGGCCCATTATCTTGTTGAGGAGAGTTATGATGTCTCCAATCTCCCATTTGAAGTCACAGCGGTACAACTTAGCCCACCTTGAGAAGGCGGCTCATGGTTCATGGATCCACCTGTTGATATGACGTTTGCAGTCCTTCTCCCTTTTCACATAGTACTCAGTTGCACTATCTTTGGAGATTTCCATATAAAGAGGTGCAGGAGGTATTTTGAAGACTTTCTCAATTATGTATGCGTCAAGGTGGATTATTGCTTCACCATCATCATTTTTAATGGTTCTTGTCTCCTTGTCAAAGTGATGGGCACAAGCGAGAACAAATTCCGGTTCCAGGGTAGCCACTGGAAAAGAAGATGCGTGATGGATATGGCTGTCCAACAGCCGCTGCATATTGCTATCTTGCAGATCCTCAACCCTCTTGACAAATTTCAACATGTCCACATGCTCTATCTCCGTATCTCTTATGCGATCCAAAGGAGAAGAAACTTGGCAAGGTGTAACTTCATTTTGGTTTTTGTCATATTTGTACTTCATCTTTTTAGGATTTGGAGATGAAGGCGATCCTCAACCCTCTTGACAAATTTCAACATGTCCACATGCCCTATCTCCGTATCTCTTATGCGATCCAAAGGAGAAGAAACTTGGCAAGGTGTAACTTCATTTTGGTATTTGTCATATTTGTACTTCATCTTTTTAGGATTTGGAGATGAAGGCAAATCAGACATTGAAAGACAACCTGGTACACTGCGATGAAGACTCAAAAGTGTTAAGGCAACATCATAATCAGCTGCAATTAACATTTTTCCTTCTTCAAATGGGAAGAACTTCAACCCTTGCACTTCAAGATTTTGTGATAGAAAGATGGGAAATAAATGGGGAAGTTTGGAATCTTGACTTTGACCAATTTCGGATATTGGAGAAATTTTTGCAAGCATACAAGTTGGAAAGAGCATACATGCAATCGGATTTTTAAAACCCGAATGCAAGTACACTTGTAATTTTGCAAATGGAGAAATGGATGGAAAATGAGAATTAGACTTGCAAAAAATGATGAAAATGGAAAGTACGGATATGGGTGACATGAATGGATAAAAATGGGAAGATCCAGGAATGTCATTTTCATGAAAATCGGAAGAACTTTGAACATGTAATCTGGTTCTAAAAACCCGATTTTGAAAGGATGGGTATTTCTCATCTTTGCAACTTGAAATTTTAACCAAAAATGGCTAAATTTTTTTAACCGTAAGGGAAGAACAATGATTTTCATCCAACTTGTAATTGGGATTTAAAATCCCAAATAGAAGTAAAGAGGGAAAATGGGGAAGATCCATGCAATTCAAAAATTGCTTATCAAGGGGAAAATCTCTCTCACAAAACCGATTTTTGGGGAAGAACCAACATATTTACAACTAGAAAGAAAAATAAGAAAACAAGAAAACAAGAAAATGAAACAAGAAAAGAAAGAAACCATACCTTGCTTCAAACTGAAAATGCCTCTCCAAAAGATGATTAATCTTTAAATGAAGAAAGGATAGCTCTTAAATAGAGCCAAACCGCAATCACAAACCCTAGCCACGTTTTTGAAAAAATGTTATAAACTGAAAAACGTGGCAGCAAATGCAAATAAAATGGCCTAAGAAGAGGTCGAATCTACTTGAAACTTCAACGCCTTACCTCAGCAAGCAAAAATGACTTAGGAGGTTGGAGATTCGTGGCGATTTAGGAGAGAAAAACGTGGTTTTGGTAAAAACGTGTTTGCAGTTTTGACACCAAGAAACCAGCAATTCAAAACCCTTGAATAATGTGATATGTCTGAGCAAATGCATGAGAATAGGGGAAGAATCCTAAACGTCTTGAATCTCCAACAAATCTCCACAAAAATTGCTTTGAAATCTTCAACAAATCCGTTTTTCTTGCTGGTCGGGTTTTTGAAACAGAAGTGCGAGTTTGAATTTGCATGCACTTGTGAAAATTGGGTTTTGGGAATGAAATAGCAAGTTCAAAATTCACTTTTTCATTAACAAGGCAAAATCAGGGTTTTTGGGCACAATAGCAAGTTTATAATGTCACTTTTTTCAATTCTAGGCAAAATTGGGTTTTTAAAATGCAATTACATGTGTTTAAAATCCTTCAAAAATGCACTTTATAGAGAAAATTGGGTTTTGGAGAGAGTTGTGCAATTTTAAAATTACTTGTAAAGGGAAAATAAAATCCCTACAACAAGTTTTAATTCACTTGCACATATGTAATAGGGGTTTAAAATCCCTATTACAAGCAAAAACCATTAAAGTAGGGTTTTTGGAAAAGAATTACGAGTTTACTTCTAACTTAACGAAAAAATCCCTATTTTGACTGAAAAAGCCAAAAAACATCAAGGGGGAAACAAAAAACAAATTACAAGTTTTTATTTTTAATAAAGTGCACTTGTAATTAGCCTAAAATTTCCCTTCAAAGACCAAAACAATGGAAATCATTAAAACTTGCTGTTCAAGGAAAATTCTCCACTTGCAGTTAGGGAGAAAAACCCGAATTTGAAGGAAAGACATAGCAAACGAACCTAGAATGCGACGAAATTCGAAACATAGTTCGAGGATGGATTGAGGATTAAGCCAGTCTAGGGATTAGTTCAAATTATGCCTCGGTAAGCATGCCGTAGAGTACAATTTTCATTTTTTGACAATTTTTTTATGTAATAATCCTTCATTTTTGAAAACAAAAAATGAGGACAACACACTGAGCGCCTCCATGACAATCGCAATGATTGCTGCCTGACCATTGACCTCAATGTCAAATAGACGATCACATTGCACTGCCAAAGTCTTCTCTCGATACATACAACTCAACCCAAAATGATGCACCATGATTCAAATAAGTAGAGGCTTCGCCAACAAACAAACCAGTCTTTGCAAAATACTAATCCGGACACAACCTTGCTATCCTCCATTCTTCCTAAAATAGCCTGTCGGGAAACAAATTCGAGGTTTCTGCCCCAACAAATCCAAACAAATCTTCTTCTGTAGTCTAAGAAAAAGAAGGTGATCGCCGTAATATGTACTTGTCGTTTCTCACCACATGAAGAGACCCTTGAACTCAGTTTTTCTCCCGAACACGCAAGACCAAGGACTTAAGTCTACCCAATCCCTGCCCTAGGGATTGATGATTTCTCCCGAATTAAAATCTGCAACAGGGCGTCTGGAATCTCATCTGCCGCAGACAACTGTCTGGGACAAGAACTGCTTATTCTCGTGTTGGCCAGGCAGTCCGCAGCCGAATTACCTTCTTGGTATGAGTGAATAAAAGAACAGTCAGAGAAGTGACTTATTAGATGTTGGATCCTCGGAATCCAACAATTTAATTTCCAGTCCGTGAATTGCTGATTAGAAATACCATTGAGTATAACCTGTGAGTTGCCTTCAATCAATACCTTGTGAACCCCCTTATCTACACAGCATTCAAGGACTGCCTCAAGAGCAGTTACTTCGGCAATGTTGTTAGTTGATACTCCCATCTGGCTAAATTTTGCCCCCAGCATATCACCATACTCATCTCGAATGATTGCGCCATATCCAGACACACCCGGATTCCCTTTGCAAGCCCCATCGAAGTTCATCTTCAAAAACTCAGGAGGAGGAGGATTTCACTTAATATTTTTCCTATAAGATTTCGAATCAGAGAATTTATAGTCACTGCACATCGGCAATGACCAAATATTTTCCATCACCATGTCCCATTTTGTATATGATTTAAAAGTTCGACCAAGGGATTTGACTTTAACCACTTCTTCAATGGCATGTTTGATTTTTGAAATGAGAACGTCAACTTCCAAAGCCTCTTCATTAAAAATTCAACGGTTTCTCTCCTTCCAAAGATGCCAAATCAGCATAGATGGACTCACAACCCATAGGATGCCCCATTTGGATGATTTTGCCGAATTTGGCCAAGAGCAGAGGAAGTCTTTAAGCGACTGATTCCTAACCATATGATACTGCCAGCAATCAAGGAGCCAATTGCAACACCGCTTTGCATATGGGCACCAAAAAAGTAGATGCTCGACTGACTCACCATCCTCCTTACATAACGTACAAACATTGGGTCCCAAAATACCAATCAACTTTAGTCTTTCCCCTATAAGAATACGTCCATGCAATGCAATCCACAAAAAAACACTTGCCTTGGGAAGCACACTTTTATTCCAACATAATGCCCTAGGCCACTTAATATCTTTTTCTCTGTGTCTTTGTAATTCGTATCCCAGTTGCACTTTATACTTGCCTGATTTGGCCGCACACCACAACAAACTGTCCTCCTCACAATTGTAATGAATCTTTTTCCTATTGCTAAGCAATTCCTCCAATTTCTCCCAGTTTTCTTGATTCCATTCACCCACCTCTTTCCAAATTATCAGAGCGGAAGAACTAGGCTCGTTTTGCATATAATCTGCTACAAAATGTCCGACTGAGGCTTCCACTTGATTGACCCAATCTTGGTCCTCAAAGGCCTTGGCCAAGGGAGGATCTCCATTCCATGAGTCTCTCCAAAACCTTGCCTTTTTGCCATTGCCAATTTTCCACGTCAAATGCTCAGTAATAATTCTCCTACTTTCCCAAATAAAATGCCATACAGGGGATCCTCCATTTGAGTTAGCCAAAGTGAAGATTCTTTCCGAGTCTGTGGAGTCAAGATACTTTCTAGATAGAATTTTGCACCAAATTTTATGAGGGTGTGAATACATTTTCCATGCCAACTTGGCACCAAGAGCCAGATTATGCAAGTTCATCTTCCTAAGACCAGCCCCTCCCTCATCTTTAATTAGGCAAGCCGTATCCCAATTAATCAAAGGAATTATCTTCTTTTCTCTAGACCCTTCCCATAATTTTTTTTTATGTAATCCATCTAGATCATTAGCTGCTTTTGAAGATAATCTGAAACATGACATATAATAAATGGGAACGGCCGACAAAACCGATTTGATCATTTGGATCCTTCCAGCCTAAGTAAGCCATTTGTTTTTCCACATAGCTGCTTTGGATTGACATTTATTGAAAAACCTCCTCCCATATCTTATTCTGGGATCTCCCTGTAGATAATTGCACACCAAGATATTTGATGGGGAACTCACCAATCTGAAAACCCAAAATATTTGCGATTTTCAGTTGGGTTCTCTTACTAATGTTGATAACGTAGACCATAGATTTTGATGTATTCATGCTTTGCCTTGAACCAATCTCATATTCCTTCAAGATGGCTTTAATTGTCCTTGCTTCCCTCTCCGTTGCTTCTCCAAAAGAGATAGTATTATCAACGACTTGGGAATGAGATATAGGATCAAGATCTTTATGAATTGAGACGCCTCTCCATTTTCCCTAGTCTACTAGCTTTTTTATATTTCTATCAAGAGCTTCTGCCATCAGAACAAACAGGAAGGGTGATAGGGGATCTCCTTGTCTTAACCCGTTAGAAGCACGAAAAAATACGCATACCGAGCCATTAACAATGATCGAATAGCATATGGAAGAAACACAATGTTTAATACAATTTATCTAACCTCTCACAAAACCGAATTTCTCTAGAATAGAAAACAAGGCCGGCCAAATTACCCGATCATACGCTTTGCTAACATCAAGCTTCACGATCATACCGTGTTTCATGCCTCTACTCATGGAGTGGATATATATTTTATTACAGTCATTTTTTTATTATTATAAAAAAAATATATACAAGTATTATAATAAATCTTATAGTACTCGTATATATTTTATTATGACGATTTAATGATTTTTATTATAATGTATTTTATTATATATTTTATTACAATGACTTTTATTACAGTTTAGTATAAAGGTGCAAGATTTTTTTATAGACGTATTATAATACTTGTATATATTTTAATTATTTGAAAGCTTTATTACAATGATTTTATTATATATATGTTTTTTAGAGTCAAATATAACAAATATTATATTTAAATAAAGTTTTAAACTTATTGAATTATTTTTCTTTTTGGAGTTAAAAAATTAACATGTTGTATATTTTTTGTTTTAATGTTTTGAAATAAAATTTAATCCATGTTTTAAATATCAAAAATCATTTTTCTTCTAAATTGGAAAGATTGTAATGTCTCCCAACAAATCGACTTCAAAGGAATGGAAACATGTGACTTGCAATGGTACTTATCTTCATTGTAACTTGTGCCCGGAAGTTTATACCGGAACTTTAACAAGGATAAAGGACCACTTGCTTGGTATTTCAGGGGGTAAAGGTTGAGGTGTTACTGCATGTCCAAATGTGTCCAAAGAAATTAGAGCTATTTTAGAGAAAGAGAAAGCCTCTTCGATTACAAGAAAGATGCAAGTGGCACAAAAGAAATAGAGAATTGAAGAGGATGTGTCTAGATCCACATCTGTTATGTCTTCCTCTTCGAGTCTACCCAAGGCCACATGGGCATCCGAAGAGAGTGGAACTTTGAAGAGTCTTTGGAAACTAGTAGAGAAACAACAGGTGGATGATACACTAGCAGATTTGTTTTACACAAGTGCTATTCCATTCAATGTAGCTAGAAATCTGCATTTTCGCAATGCAATTCAAAAAGTTGCAGAGTTTGGCACAGGGTACACACCTCCTACTTCTGAGGCTTTCAGGACAAGTCTTTTGGAGAGATCAAAAGAAAGAGTGACTGAGAAACTAGTTGAGGTCAAAGCTTCTTGGAAGGCAATAGGTTGCACCATATGGAGTGATGGATGGTTAGAAATATGTCAAAGGCCATTGATCAATGTTTTAGTGGCTTGCCCTGAAGGTGTTACATTCTTGAAAGTGATTGACACCATGAACCACAAGAAAACTTTTGAATACATATTTCAAATATTAGAGGAAGCCATTCTTGAAGTAGAGAAGGAAAATGTGATTAAAGTGGTAACTGACAGTGCAGCAAATTGTGTGGGAGCTGGAAATCTAATTGTTGAGAAATACCCACAAATATATTGGAGTCTTTGTGCAACACATTGTTTGGATTTGTTGCTTCATGATTTGGCTAAGTTTCCATGGATACATGAAGCAATTAATAGAGGGAGAGCAATTGCAAACTTAATAAGAAATCATCGTCTCACATTGAGTCTTTACAGGCAACATGCATCTAGGGAGTTGTTAAGGCCTTGTGACACAAGATTTGCTTCATTTTATATCACTTTGAAAAGAGTTGTTGAAGAAAGCAGCTTTGAGATCTGTTGTTTGTTCCAATGAGTGGGAAAATTCAGCGCTTTCTAAAAGTGACAAGGGCAAGAACATAGAGAAAATTGTTTTAAATAACAACTTTTGGGAAAGTGGAACAAAGGTTTTGAGTATATGTAAGCCAATTATTGATGTGCTTCGTATGGTTGATAGTGACAAACCTTGCCTTGGCATGCTTTAAGAAAGCATGGATCGTTGTAAGGAAGCTATTCAAAGAGTACTAAATAAAGTAGGTGCTGAGTACATGGAGATATGGGAAGTACTAAATAAAGTAGATGCTGAGTACATGGAGATATGGGAAGCAGTTGATTCCAGATGGAAAATGATGCACACACCTTTACATGTAGTAGCTTGCTATTTGGAGCCTAAGCTGTTTCATATTGATCGACAAGATGATTTTGAAATTATGGTAGGGGTTCATGAAGCCATTAGCAAATTTGAACTATATCCAGCAATTGCATGTCTAATTAGAGACCAAAGTTGGCTATACAAGAGAGTAGAAGGGTTGTTTGGACTAGCAGGAGCCAAATATGATATGAAACGAGATGCGGTACCTAGTTATAGATGGTGGATGAGCTATGGAGCACAAACTACTGAACTTCAACGCTTTTCCATTAGAATACCGAGTCAGGGAGAAAATTCATCAGCTTGTGAGAGGAATTGGAGTTGCTTTGACCACATCCATTCCAAGAAGAGGAACAAATTGTTGTCTGGAAAGTTGGGAGATCTTGTCTACGTTCGCAGCAATTTGAAATTGTTCATGTACAAATCAACAAGTGACTCCACATCTTCTTCACAACAAAGCATTCCACAAGACATAGAAGTGTCAGTTGCAGATGAGCCTGACTTTCTTGATGAGTAATTGGATAGTGATACAGATGATGATGCTACACCATCTGAGCCAAGTGCTCTTGATGACTTAGAGCTTTTTTGAAGTTCTAAAGTCTTAACCTTTTATTGTAATTTTTTGAAAAGAAAACATCTTCGCAATCGTGATTTCACATGTTTCTTATGGTTTATGCTACACCATTTGAGCCAAGTGCTCTTGATGACTTAGAGCTTTTTTGAAGTTCGAAAGTCTTCACTTTTTATTGTAACTTTTTGAAAAGAAAACACCTTCGCAATCGTGATTTCACATGTTTCTTATCGTTTATATTTTATAAATGTGCCATCTTTTTATTATGAATTCAAATCTATTTAGTAATGTTAAGCTATTTTGATAATTTATTAGAAGTATACATATATTTAAAAATAAACAAAATTATATAAGGCGAATTTAATCGGATTTTTTTTCTTCAAATTTTTCCCTTGTCGAATTTCATGGCCATCGAATTCGAACCTTGTGACTTAGCCGCTATCTAACTGCTGTCTCCATCGATCCCACTGCAGAAGTTTGGTGCGAAAATCTGAAAACTTCAAGTCAACATTAGTTGAGGTAATGTTGAGCATCTTAATAAAGTGCTCATAAGACTTTGGTAGACTTTTCAGATTGATGACTAGCATGTCTTATTCCTCCATCTTCCGATCAATTGCGTCCAACTCATCATGGATGTCCTTGATTTTTGTGAGATGCTCCTATAGAGACATCCTTTCATTTATCATGATTGAGAAAAGTATGTTCTTCAGAAAGAACACATGGCTCTTGTTGGACGTTTCATGTAGGTCTTTCTAATGATCCCATATTTTGGCAGTTGTCTTGCTAGAGGGTACTTGAGGCCGCTAATCATCGGTGACTAACAATTTAATAAGCATCGCGGCTTCTCGATTCCGCTCATCAAATTTGTGTTGATCTTGACCCACCATTGTAGGACGAGTAGACTTGCCTAGAACAATCTGGTCAAGGCACTGATACTCAAAAATCGTCATTATTCGCTGCTTCTAGGTGTTGTAGTTGCGGTTGTTAAATTTTCGATTGCCTTCCAACATAATGTTGGTAAAAAATGCCATCTTTTACACTTGTGGAGGCACAAAAATCGAGGTAAACAAAAGAATAGTCAAATGCTGATTGCATGAAACTTAAGGCACAAATCCCAATACATAGAAAATGTAAGGTTGTGATTCTGAAGCATAAATTCTAAGGCAAATAATCTGAGGCAAGTTGCTGCGGGTTAAAAAACCCACAGATATTGCCAAAACACCAGTTGCGACAAAATACCAGTCGCGAGTTGAAAGAAATGCATAGAGAAAAGAAAGGTTGTAGGTCAAAGAAGCAAACACCAATCAAAAAATAAAAAAAAATGATGTTGTAATGCAAGAAAAATGAAGTGAACCCGTGGTGAGAACAATTGGACAAATCCGTTATTGAAAGTAGATGCCACGAGTAGAGGGTAAATATTTGAGTAGAGAAAAATCTCGTTGTGGAAACCAAGAGAGCAAACACAGTGTTGAACCTCATCACAGAGGCTGAATCCGGTCACAACAAATACAGGTTGAAGGCATTGTAGGTAAAAAGACGGAGACAACCTGACGCAACTAACCACAGTCGTCGCAGGTCAAATAGTGTCATTGAATAACCCGTCATGCAAGCACACACAAAATACAATAGACGAAAAGCCTTCGGGATGTGTGTAGATAACATGCAGACAAAACCTTGTGCAGAGACTAGGAGCCACCCTACAAACCTGCGACAAAAAATAGAAAACCAATTGTGTGGCAAGGCCATGAAAAAAGAGTTAAGCCCCCACAAAAAAACTTAAAGAGGGTTTATTTCAAAAATTCGTCTCCCGCTTTGATACATGTTACAATGGTAATTGTGA
Source organism: Cryptomeria japonica (assembly GCF_030272615.1). Classification (NCBI taxonomy): domain Eukaryota; kingdom Viridiplantae; phylum Streptophyta; class Pinopsida; order Cupressales; family Cupressaceae; genus Cryptomeria; species Cryptomeria japonica. Next base: position 215,036,924 of record NC_081409.1, on the reverse strand, counting down.
TAATTTATTGAAAGAATAAAGATGTACATATAGCAATTACATAGATGATGTTTCCATTAGAAACAATCGTAGACAAAAGACAAAATTAGAAAGAATCTAATCTAACTAAGATTATACTAAAAATACAATATTGACCATTAATAATAAAATATGCAAATATTATTCTAATAAACATAAAAAGGTCAAATGGCAAAGGATCTTCAAGCATGAAAACTATCATCCAATTACAATAATTATATCTACGATGCAATTACAAGACAATATCATTAATCAGGTCTAAGAAGATATTAAAAATACCAAGTAGTACGTGTATTTTAGTTGATGAATAAAGTAATCGATATTACAACAGTAAGTCGATCATAAACAGCAAAATAGATGTTAATCCATTGACAAATCGATATCTAAAGTGGCATGATAATGTTCTAATTGTCACCGATTAAGGATATGTGTGAAAGAAGGAAAGGGTGCGATCCTCATAATAAAGAAATGTCAAGATTAATCAATCTGATTATGGAAAGGTATGATTAGCAAAGGATATGAAGTAAGGGACAGGACATGTCTCATTCATTGCAACTCTCCATTCATGAAGGACAATATAAGAAGACAATCCCAAATCATTCAAGGAAAATCGTGGAGTTTATATCTTATTTCTATCCAGTTTGGTTCGCTCTTATTGGCAAATTCCATAGCCACATTATAGGAGCATAAGCAAATCAAATTCATATCTGAGACAGCCCCATTCAGGTTGCATGTATATAAGTTACCAATAGTAAAGTCAACATATCACCATCGAGTGATATAGTGATCATCAATCTTCTTGTGTTACCAATTCATCAGACATAGCAGCCAAATTAAGGAGCAGTGGACACCGTGATTGCATGAATAGAAAGAAAAATCAGAAATAGCATCAATATTGGAGTTGCAAGCACATAAATCTGAATCTGAAATAGCAACATATTGTTCATAAATGATATAACCATATTTTGCATGAGTATATTGTCATATTAGATATAGAATTTGCCTTCACTCCTGCATATCTTGTTGATTATATCAGATATAGCAGAAACAATAGAGTTCATTGCATAGTTCTATCATCATAATTTGAAGAGCAGTTGAATCAAGTTGCAGATTGGAAGATTACAAATAGCATCTTCGTCAAAGATCAGATTAGAGACAGCTTCTATCCAATCAACCATCCCTCATTAGCATTGGTGAAAGGGAAAGTTTATAGACATATTATTCACTTAGCATTGGTTATAATAGAAAGAGCGACATTGAAAGTTTAAATATCTCTATATATTTGTATTCATACTATTGATTATATAATCCATAATCTAAATCTGATATTATAATATCTAGTAAATTAAGGATTTGAAATAATTGTCTCTTACTAGCCAATAATCTTAGAAGGGACATTACAGTGGTATCAGAGCAAGAAATCCTATTACCCTGTGAATGTTTACGAGTGATAAAGAATTGAAACCTATCAACGCAAGAAGTTAGGCCAAGACAACAAGAACAACCAACAAGGAGGAACAAGGGCTATGTATATACTATTGGATGACACTTTGACTGTCCACTTCATTTACTGTCACCTTGTTGACCATCTTTTAGTCTCTTGGCAATTTTCTACTCTCTTGCTCTCTTGCTCTTTTGCCCTGATGATGGATCATGGTGTTTGATCCGAAACTAAGTTACCAATTTCGGTTTGGATTCAGGTTCGGATTCGGGTACGGATTCGCGGATTCGGCAAAATAAATAAATTCTTGGGTACGGGTACGGGTTCGTCCGTATATATATATATATATATTAATTTTATATATATATATATATTATATATATACGTATGTCATATATTATATTATTATATATATGTTCAAACATCAAAATTATATATGTTCACAGTTCAAACATACAAATATGAAAACATACAATGTAACTTTCCCATACAATGATACATAAATGATAACGGATAAATCATAAATCATAAATCCATAATTGCTAATGCCAATAAATATTCTGATATTGATATATCATCATATTCATAATTTGCAAAAAAAATAATATTCAAGTTTCAAGTTTCAAGTTTCAAGATGTGAAAATGTCATGACACAATAAAGTATAAAGTTAAACATTCAAATTACAAGCCATCTAAAGGGTTGGATTAGGGTTTAGATGTTAAAATAGGATTAAAAAAACTGATTTTTAATTGTTTTTATTTGTTTTCTTACCTGTGTGCCCTGTTTTTGGGAACCCATGGGCTTGGGTTCACCTGGGTCGTCCTAGATTCGACCTGGGTCCCACAGGGAACCCAGCCGCCTAGGCAGGACCCGGGTGGGACCTGGGTGGAACTAGGCTCGGACCAGGACCGTGCATGAACCAGGACCAGGACCTGGGCATTTTAGGGAAGAACCGGTATCTGAGATCCAAAACGTTGGTAACGTAAAAACTCACACAATCGAATCCAGAAAAATAACAAACACATCAATATGGACTGTGGAAACTTCATGCATTCAATATTAATGAGTGTTAACTATCTTATCTTGTCAATCATGGATTGTAGGTCGTTTATAATGTTGTGGATTTTCTTGCAACTGTCTGGTTTTCTATGCTTGTCATGTGATTGTCCAAACAAGTTTGGCTGTCACTATATCACTACCCTTCCTACTGTCCACCTTGCTAGTAGTCATTTGTATATCTGTACCTGTTGTCTTTTGTGTGGACTGTCCTTTCTACCATAATGACAGTTCATTCCCTTTAGGTTGTGTTTATTTTCTGTTCTTAGAGTAGTTTGTTTTTTGTTTTTAGTTTAGTTTCCCTATTTTTCTGCTTTAGTTTAGTTTGCTTTCCGTAGTGTAGGTGTCCTTTCGGAAGGGGTTGTTCCCCTATCAGTTTTTGTAGGGGTATGTTTGCTTTTCCCAGCATTGGTGTGCAAAGTCATGAAGTTTTTTCCGGTTTGTTTTTTGGATGCCAACTTTGGTAAAACACCTAATTGACGGTTGCCCCCGCAGTCCGTTCATTTGGTCTAAGGCTTAGTCATTCTAAAAATTTAGTTGCCTAGTGTGTTTTGTCACCAGCATTGTGATCATTGCACGTTAAAAGCTTAAATTGCTTAAGTTTGTCGTTTTATCAAAGGGAAATCATTGCAAGTGAAAATTTGAAGCTCTGTTTCAATGGCCACTGTAACGCTCAATCCCACATAGGCTTCACTGCTTACCAGCCAAAGTGAAAAAGTGAAAAAAGAAAAAAATCAAAAGAAATGGAATTGAAAAGCAAAGAAATGTCAAATTGCTTGGCTTTGGGAGTGCAGACACCTCTGCCAGTATTCAAAAAGAAAATCTACTAGTAACAGAGCAATCTCTGAGCTTACAGGCGATAACCTCTTCGGGGCTATGAACGCTCATTGGCAGTGAAGCAATATTCAGGTTGCTTTTGAAGTTAGATTCGCTCCACATAACTTGTCTTGATTGAACGATGATATCTCAACTTTCTCTAAGCTGGAATGAACTTCACTGCACACACTTGATTTTCAAGGTTTGTGACTTAATTCAGTTTGCGACCTCATTTTTATTTTTGAGTCTGTCTTTTGTCATTTGGGTTGTTTTGTAGGGTATATACTAGAGATTCTGGGGTTCGATCCGAATAGTCATCCTTGAAATGTTCAGGAACATTTTCCAGTCGAGTCGCCATTTGTTGTGCATTTTGCACCCCATGGGTCTTTGACCAGGGACCCCCAGTTCGTGCCTATTTGCCCGCTAGGAGAGAAGAAGCCCGAAGTCTTAGGGCGAATTCATGTTGCCCTCGCGTTTGTCATCAAGGCCTTCAAAGGCCACAGGAATCAAGTTCGCAAAAACACTTCTTGTGGGCCTATATGCGAGACAAAGACTCTAAAATTGCCTTCGACTTAAAATCATCGACTTAAATTGGCAAAATGGCCATCGATCCCGAAGATTAGTAAAGGCTCTATAAACTTCAAAATCGGCTTGAAAGCCCAAAATGCGAACTCAAAAATTCAAAATCAGCATGAAAAAACCAAAAGGCAAATTGCCAAATGGGGTGAACTCTCAAAATCAGCCAAGTGACCGAATTCGCCCAAAGGCTTCAAAGTCCAAAAAAAACTTAAGCTCGCGAAGCTGGCTTAGAGGCCGAAAAGCCGAAAAATCCCCAAAACTTGGGCATTTTTTGGTGTTTTGTGAGAAAACTCTAATCGCACAAATAGGCAGTTTGGCTCGAGATTCATAAACTTAACATCTAGCAAAAGGGGAAAATAGCCGAAAAGATTAATGAACTCCTGAATCGCGCAAAATATGTATTCAGGCCGCAAACCTAAAAGGCGTCAAACTCTCGATAATCCTCAGTAAGCCGAAATGGGAGGAGAAAAATTGCGCAAAGGAAGGCAAAAGCCCAAAATTACCAGATGGCTCGCAAATCTCCTTCATAGCTCGAAAACGGAGTGAGAGCTCAAAACGCGAATTCTCTCCTTGCAGGCCGAAAAGCACCTAAAGTTCGCACCATCTCCCCTCTATCAGGCCGAAGTCGAAAATGAAATACGGAGGTCAATTGCGCAATAACACTAAGTAGGCCAAAAAACAAGCTCGCAAAACGTCTTCATAGGCTGAAATTTGAAACAAGCTTATAAAATCGGCATTGAGGCTGAAATTAAAGAAAATGCCAAAGTTTGTAAAGGGATGAAAATAAAATCGCACAAAATATGTGAAAGGCCCAAAATTTTTGCATCAGGCAAGTCAGGTCATTTTAAAGAAAATCGTCCTCAAAACTCAAATTCATTTAACCGAGGGGAGAATGCAAAATTCAGTGGTTTCATTAACCAAGGTAAGAATTTGACTTAAACAAATCTCTCCACCCACCTTGCAAGTCTAAAAACTCAAAGGAGCTAGGCATTTTAAATTTTTTCTCAATAACGCTGAGAGGCCCAAAATGTCCGAATTTGATGACAAAAGAGAAGCATTTAAAAGATACATTCACAAAGAGCTTCTCAATCTCGAACTCCACCAAGATGAAGCCAGGCGTTAAAAATTTAATGTTTGTTAAATTAATTTAATTAATTCTTCAAATTGTTTTATTAAAGTGAAATTGATTGTTTGTAGGTCGAAGGCATCGTCCGGAAGAACCAGGAGAAATCCTGAAACGTCAGGGAGCCTTGATGGCAAGTGAAGCTGGAGCAAAGATGTAGGAGCGCGAGATCGGAACCGAGCATTGGGAAGTGTGCCGCTGAACAACAAGCTAAAGTCCACCACCGAGACCAAAGACCGAAGAACACTCCGAATGTTGCAAGTGTATGCTTAAAAAATGCACAGTTGGATTTAGTTCCAGAAATTCAGTTTTTAAAAACGGAAATTGCTTTAATGTAAAACTGCCTGTGGGCCCCACTCAAGATATTTTGAAACAAAGGGGACATAGGTCAATTATGTCTATCTGCTAAATTGACTGAATTAAAGCCAAACGGTTGTTGGTAGTTGAGATAGTGGTTGGGTAGATAACTGGAAATTGAGTGGGCATGGGTTAAAGATGCCAACTTCTAGAAGGCAGGTTGTAGCCCTTGGATGCAGTCAATCCTGGCCACCGGTTCGACATGTAAAATCTATAAAAGGTAGGATGCCTCTCATTGTAAAAGGTTAGAATTTTGTAGTTAGATTTTTGGAGTTAGATAGTTAGACTCTAGTTAGGCTGTTAGATTTTAGTTTTCAGATTAGGAGTAGAGTAGAAGTGCTGCAGAAATTGTTGTAATAGGCAACGGAAATCAATAAGACATTGATTTGGTGTTTATCATCTTGTTTGCATGGTTTCTTTCAGCATTTTAGTAGATCTTTTGGTTTTGGGTGTGCAGGTATTTGATGGATTCAAGCTCTTACCATTGAGGATATACTGATTGTGTATCCTTTTGTATGGTTAACTTGAGCCTTTGAATCGTGCTTAGTTCAATTGCAGGTGCCTGTTTGAGCTGCGCCAAAATTGGGTGCTTAGCCATGCTCCTGCAGTCTGAAAATCTTCCAAGTCCCCTTGAAGATTGCACTGTTCCTACAAGGTTGTGAGCTATTCTGGCTAAGCAGGGATTGGTTATGTTGAATCCATCTACCCGCATACTAGCCTAGTTAGTTTTAGGTTTCCTGAACCCCCTTTCCCTTTTGATTTTATTTCACAGTTTGAGAATCATAGCAGACCAACTTGTTGCAAAATGTAAGTCCCCTTGTGCTCCCAACAAAACACATCGACCGTTGAGTTATCCTGCAGTCAAGAACTGACAATCGAAAGCTTGAGGTCGTCCCCACATGATCAAACCGAACAACATTAGGGCTTCCTTATACAAGAGAGGATAGGCTACTCGGCGAGATCATTCTATTCTATGTTGGCCGGATAGAGTTGCAACAATGCGACTTTAGCCACGTCAATAGGTCCCATCCTTCTTTTTCACCAAAACAATAGCCGAAGCAAAGTGGCTTTTGCTTGGCCGTATGTAACCCATGTCAAGCAACTCTTGGATTGCTTTCTCAATCTCATCCTTCGGCTTCTTGGGATACAGATAAGGAGTAGTCATAACCGGCTTAGCTCCTTCTTCAAGCTCAATGATGTGTTCTGCACCTCTTTCAGGAGGTTTACTAGGAGGTGGGTTCTCGAACACCTTACTCCTCTTGGTTATCAAGGCCTAAATATCTTCAGGATAGCTTCGATTCTCTTCTAGTGGTTCGGAGGGTATAACCATGACTTTACTTCTGTCTGCGATCAATGCTTGAATGTCTGCGGAATAGCTGCCCTTGTCTACCGATGGATTTGAATGTCTACCGATGGATTTGCTTTCTCAATCTCATCCTTCGGCTTCTTGGGATACAGATAAGGAGTAGTCATAACCGGCTTAGCTCCTTCTTCAAGCTCAATGACTTTACTTCTGTCTGCGATCAATGCTTGAATGTCTGCGGAATAGCTGCCCTTGTCTACCGATGGATTTGCTTTCTCAATCTCATCCTTCGGCTTCTTGGGATACAGATAAGGAGTAGTCATAACCGGCTTAGCTCCTTCTTCAAGCTCAATGACTTTACTTCTGTCTGCGATCAATGCTTGAATGTCTGCGGAATAGCTGCCCTTGTCTACCGATGGATTTGAATATCTTCAGGATAGCTTCGATTCTCTTCTAGTGGTTCGGAGGGTATAACCATGACTTTACTTCTGTCTGCGATCAATGCTTGAATGTTTGCGGAATAGCTGCCCTTGTCTACCGATGGATTTGAATGTCTACCGATGGATTTGCTTTCTCAATCTCATCCTTCGGCTTCTTGGGATACAGATAAGGAGTAGTCATAACCGGCTTAGCTCCTTCTTCAAGCTCAATGATGTGTTCTGCACCTCTTTCAGGAGGTCTACTAGGAGGTGGGTTCTCGAACACCTTACTCCTCTTGGTTATCAAGGCCTAAATATCTTCAGGATAGCTTCGATTCTCTTCTAGTGGTTCGGAGGGTATAACCATGACTTTACTTCTGTCTGCGATCAATGCTTGAATGTCTGCGGAATAGCTGCCCTTGTCTGCTTGAATGTCTGCGGAATAGCTGCCCTTGTCTACCGATGGATTTGATGGCATTATCAAACACTCTGCTGCCCACTCCACCTGGTTATGGCAGATCAACCTCTACATCCTCTTCAATGAGACAACTCTAAGCCCATCATTCGACATTCCTCTCAACACCACCTTCTTCCCTTCAAACATGAATTTCAGCTCCATGGTTTGCAAGTTTAATGTAATCTCACCAAGATATCTCAGCCATTGAATCCCGAGGACTGCATCATCAATCCCACCAATGCTAACCACAAAGAAATCATCTCTAATTTCATGATTTCCCAACTTTAGAGACATGTTGGAAATCATTTGGTTGCAAGATATATTGGAGCCATCTGCTACCATGACTTTGAAGCCTTCTACTTCCTTTGCCACTAGCCCCCTCTTTGCAACAATCCTCTCATCAATGAAATTGTGAGTTGCTCTTGTGTCAATGAGAGCAATGACACGATGCTCTCCTATCACACTGCGAACTCTGAAGGACTCATTCTTGTGAATGCTCGAGAGTTGAGCAACCACTCCTCTGTCTTTTGATTCAATTTCAGGCCCTTCAGGAGCCTCTTCATACTCGTTGTCCTCAATTTTAGTCTGCTGTTCTGAAATTTCAGAATCTGATCCATCTGCAGAATAGCACTCCATTTGATGCAAATTGCCCTTCCCATGACACTTATGTCCTGGGGCCCAAGGTTCTCTGCAAGAATAGCAAAGATTCTTCCTTCGAAGCTCTTGACGGAGCTCATCATCCATTCACGAAGGAAACCTCTTGGTCTGATTTGTAAATTTCTTCTTATCCTTTCGGAAAGGGAAATGCTTGGACTGAATTTTGTTCCTTGGGGCAGCTAACTCCATGCTTCGAGATTTCTTAATGGTTTCTGCCAAGGTGGGCGGATCAAATCCTTTAACCCAACCTTTCAAAGGTTCCTCAAGTCCTTCAATGAAAAAGACCACTGACCGCTTTTCAGAAATACTACTTACCATAATTGATAGATTTTGGAATTCAGTTATGTAAGTGTCCAATGAACCTTGCTGTTTGAGTTGAGCAAGTTCTCTAAATTTCACCTCTGGATCCTTGGTATCAAACCTTTAAATCAGCTTGTTGGTGAAATCAACATATGTGGTGATCAAGTTATGACCAAGGGTGACCAACCCATGGTACCACCATTCGTGGGCCACTCCATCCAAGTGCAAAGTAGCGAACTTGATGGCGTCTTCTTCAGGCATAGGTTGCAAGGACAAGTAATTGTCCAACTTCTACACCCATGCTCTAGCGGTGCTCTTAGTGCTCACATCAAAATGTGCTAGAGTCACTCTTCCAAGAGCTTGTTGATAATCTCTTGGGGCAGAAAATCTGTTGTCATTCCTCCTTCCTCGCTTCATTTTCTGATTCATGAATTGATCCAAAGTGAGGATATCTCGGATCTCTCCAGGGAGAGAAGCATACTCCATATAGTTGTTCCTTATTTCATCAGTTGTAGGTATCTCCATTTCAACTTGTTGTGCTTCTCTTGGCAAGAAGACAGGTTGTAGAGGTCTTGGGGCTGAACCTCCACTATTGCTCCCATTGTTACTCCCATTTCCATTTCCTACAGGAGCATTAGAAGTGCTAGCTTTTGGTCCATTGTTGGGTTGGTTAGGGGTCCCAACAACATTCTGGTTAAGTTTGGCCAGCAATTGAAACATCATATCCATCATGGCATTGATTTGTCTCTCAGCCTTCTTATCAGGTGCCTCATTTTGTTCTGTAGCCTTATCTGCCATTGAATCCACTGAATCTGCAGAATCCAATTCCTTCCCTCTGTTTCTCAATACCTCTGAAAAGGTATCTTCTTCCGACACTATAGGAATTTGAAACTGATGTCTTTTCTGTTCACTGTTGTAGTAACGGACGTCTTTGTCACTCATGGAGAATTCTGACCCCTCTGAAACTCACAGGCTGGCAGGAAAACCAACTCTGATACCACTGTAATATCTTAGATAATTTTTTTTTGTTTTAAGTGCAATAAGGATTACAAACAAACACCATAACCTGTTAAGGTTAGAAAATATAATCTCAATACTGCTGAAAGTAACCCTTCCACTTTTTGATCACCAAGAGCCCAATGTGGGAAGGTGAGAGCATATGGTGACAAGGGGTTCCTTAGCTTACTTATTTGCTGGAAATTATAAAGCAAGTACAATACTGGGCGGCAAGCCAGCCCCTTTCACTTTTCAGTGGGATGAAGATCAAGAACTTGGCGGTAAACCAACCAAGGGAACAAAAGCATAACCAGAACCAAATTACTCTACCGCTTATGCAACGAGAGGACTTATGCATAAAAACTATCACTCAACTGCATATTTCAGCTGGAGGACAATACCACTCCACCACTTATTCAGTGGGAGGACATAAGTACAAAGAAATTACAAACACTAAGGTGGCTCAGCCAGCCTCTTCCACTTATGCAGTGGGGATTACAAAGAGCACTTCAACTTCAATAAGAGGTTAGTACTACTAACCAATGATACAAGATGATTACAATGAAGTACTTAAAACATTCAATCAAAGACTAAAACTGATTTCAGGCTAAAACATGAAACAACAAGTTTTGATATAAAATACCAGCCTCTCCAGAAATGGGCCAGCAACACAGCAAAGCACACAACTCTTTCGAATCAGCTCCAAAATGCTCACGAACTCAAGCGAACCAACCAAGAGCTCAAACAAACACCATAATCATCACACACAAATGGCACGCAAACTGAGGCACTCCAGGAAAGGTACGGCCAGCTGATAATTTCGATATGCTTTCAAAAAATCCAATCAACACCAAATCCCACGCCCTTCCAGAGGAATGATTGCCTCACCAATATGCTTCCGACGAGCCTCTAACCAGAAGAAACGGACACTTAGGCAGAGAGTTGTGAACAGAAATCCGCTTCAGCCACTCCAAACCAGCAACATAGAAAACTCACCAAAACTCAAAAACTGAAAATCCTCACACCAAAATCAACTCTCAATCACACCCACCAGCTAGGTACTATATTGCAAGTATGAAACTGTGCTAGCTAGGAAGCCTCGACTCCGAAGCTCAGTTTTGCTCTCCATGTGCCCAAATACACCCAAATTACATGCCACTTCATTACACCCTCAAGGGCACCCAAGCACATTTGAAAAATATAAATTAATTCTCCTCAAGGATGGTGTCCCCTTCCCTTAGGCAAGTTCGAACTTTGCCTAGGACAACAACTTGCAAACAAAACATAAGGTGATGCTCATGAAATAATTCGATTTCCCTTATGCCATTGACTTAGGAAAAATTGATAAAATCACTTTAATAAAATAAACTTCTATTTCCCAAATTCTTCCAAAATAATATAATTAAATATTAACCTTAGAATGCAGTGTTAATATTTAATAAATCTAAACTGCCCTGCTATATATAGAATCACCTGAACTGATGCTTACTAAAAATAGTAAGTCAAGCAATATAGCTCCGAAAAACATCATCTTCGCACCTAGTGGCAGAACATGGAAAACTTAGTAAGATAGCACCATCCAAATAGTCAACCCCTGACTTACTAAAAATAGTAAGTTCATGTTGCAGCAATGTTTGAAACCCTAATTCTTCATTCCACATAGCCTACGGGTCCCTGAGATAGGCCAATGGACCACTGAAAGCACATCATTGAGAAGGGGACATTACATATACCAACACGTTAAAGGGACTGAGTTCCCTTATTTTATAAGCTCTTAGATTGTTGCAGAAACTCTATCAAAATATACACAAATTTAATGGAGTTAAAAGTTGTTATTTCCTGTGAGTGCATGGTTCACTTCTTCACCCTTTAATTTTTGTTATGTATTTTGCTTTCAAGTAATATATTCAGGTTTATATTTGATAGAGGTCTTTAGTTCATACCATTAAGGATTATTTGATTGTGAATCCCTCTACATGGTTAGTCTGAACTTATTTACAAACTTAGTTTGGTTGTTAAATGCTAGATGGGTGAATGTCTAAATTCAACACTTGTGTTTAATAATTTGAAAATCTAGTTTCGTTTGAAGATTGCATTAGGTTTTACTTAGTTGTGTAAATTACTGGCCAAGTAAAACATGGTTATTATAAGGTCTCAGTCTATTTGCCTGAATGTATTATTTTAGATAGAAGTAGTTAGTATCTCTCTTCCCCTTTTCCTTTTTTCACTTTTTTTCTATATAATCTGAAAGTAAAACCATCTTGGTAGCATCAAGTTTAATGTAAAATCAAATGAAAACTAACTTGTAGAAGTCTAGGGGATATATTACTAAACCTTTTGAGCCGAGTTTGTCCACTAACGTAAGTCCTCCTTTGTCTACCAGGAAGACACATGAACCTCTGAGTTATCCCATAGTAAGACTTGACAAAACGAACCTTGTGGTTGTTTCTTAGTGATCGTTTCAGTAGCACTGGAATTTCCTTACGCAAGAGAGAATGAGATTGCTAGTAGATTCTATTCTGCGTTGATCAGAAGGAGTTGACATCCGACTTTAGCCATTTCAATAGGCTCAAGGAACCATTGGTGCAAGGGTGATTGGGGACCAAGTCATCAAAAGGTGTGGTGAGTTTTGACTTTTTTCCCTCTTTCTCACTGCACAAGAAATGTGTTAAAAGGTTGTAAGAAAAGTTTTAACTTATCTTGAGGAGCTGTAATTGTAATGTCCCGTTCCTAAGGATAGAGGTTTGTAGCAGAGGTTAGTCTATTATCGAGGTACGATAGGCTAACACAGTGGATAGGGAGCCTAGTTAGGGGTCTTGTGATCCTTTGAGAAGCTTTGGGAGGCATTTCGGGAGTTTGGAGTCGGTCTCCTATTTTTAGGAGGGGCCCTATTTTTTAGGATACTATCAATTGACCAATTGACCACCCAGAGGCTTATAAGTGATTCACAGTGATTAGAGTGGTTTCCTATTTTTTAGGGGAATCCCAATTTTTTGGGAGCTGATTGGCTATTCGCCTGCTTCACTTAGGCATCACCCGATACTAGTTGCAGCTTCGGTTTTCAATTTGGAGGCAGGGTGATAACTTCATAATAACAATTTTAAATATTAAAGTGCTTACTTTAATATTTTAATTTAATAAAGTGCTTACTTTATTAATGTTATAATAAAGCATCCAAGGGGGCCACCTATTGGCAAAACCCCTAGGACCCTTAATAAGTTGTTTTTAAAACAACTTAATAAATTAAAGGGGGACCCCCTAGTGGCATGACTCCCTAGGAGGCTTAACAAGTTGTTTTTAAAAATAAATTAAGATAATAAAGGGGATATAAAGGGAATTCGATCAGCATGAAAGGAGAAGAGTTTTAATAAATTAAAAAAATGATGATGTAATGCAACCCTAATTTGGATGGAACTTTTGGAGAGAGGAATTAAAGTAACTTTTGGGGTTTTCATTCTTCATTCTTTGGCATTGGTTTTGGAGAGAAGCAGCTGTGTGGAGAAGAAATTCTCAGGTCTATTGTGGAGGATGAAATCCCTTCATAATTTGGTGGCCTATAGAGGTGAAAGATTCTCTGAGGGTCAAAATTATCCAGTTTTTGCAGGCATCCAGCATCAAGGTGTTCATTTGCAGGCCTTACAAGGGTTACTATCAGAATTATTATTGCAGATCCAGCAGTGTAGCAGCATATAGGCAGGTTGTAACTCTTCTAGGACAGCCATACTAGGCCAGCGACCCACGTGGGAGTCTTGTGCAGCCATTGTTCAATGTTTTCAGATTATAAAAAGACTATTCAAACCTTGAAACTTAGTCTGATTGTGCAGATCTTCTCTCAAGGAGGCAATGCATGGTGATTTTCCAAGCTTTAGATGACAAATTGCTGTCCCAAAAAATTATATCAGATCTGTACCTGAGCTGTACAGGTATGTGACTTGTACATTTGATGCAATAGACATGAATTAATTGTCCCCTTGCTGCATTTAGTATTTGTTTCAGTACCAGCACTTTCCTTTGTTGCATGTTGAGTCAAATCAGAAAAAAAAACTAAAAAAATAAGAAAACCTCCTAAAACATCAAAACACAAAAAAAAAATCAGAAAATCATTGAAAACTCAAAAAAATCATAAAAACAAAAACTTTCATAAAACTCAGAAGTTTGCAATAGCAGATTGGGGTGGTATATTTCAGTAACTCATAATTTCACTAGAGGCCATGGTTCAATTGGCACCGAGTTAAAGTAGATATGCATATAGAAATACATTGAATTTGATAGCATCCGAGTCCAAGGCAATAACGACCATTTAAGTTGATTGTACTGTTTGTGAGGGTTCCTTTAATGAGTGTTTGGGGTGTTCTGGGAGGGAGAAGAATCTGAGATCAATTCATTCGTCTCTATTTTCTGCCCAAGAGGTTGTTGGGAGGTGGAAAGATAGAAACTGTTGTTTAGACCATGCACATAGGTTGGAATTATTAACTACTGGGATTCATTGTGGTATGAGACTCACCTTTGTAGGTGTCTAGGTTGGGATGTCTGATTATTGTCATTGGTAGGTGGTATGTCTAGTAAAGTGTAACCATTTAGCTTGCATACAAAAAGTGTTAGATAGGTTGTGTACAAGACTGTCACAATTTTTTTAGTCAACCTGTTGGTTGAAAATTTTGTACACTTGGGGAAATATACAAAATTGTGGTTTCAACCACAGCACACGAGTAAAAACTCTCCTAATTAAGGGAAGGCTCCCCCTATCTAACTACAACTTGGAAAATAAAATGGGATGGGACAGCAATCTTTCTTCTTTTTTCAAGAAAGACAATATCCTTTTCTCTTCACAGAAAAGGATAGCGATTGAATAACAGCAGTAACCACTTTCAAGTAAAATGAGAGAAAGGAAATGAAGTTTTCTGAAGGCTCAAAGACTCCCGTCACTTCCTTCGGGACGGGACAGCAATATCAAGCTCAAAGACTTGACTATTGGAAGTCCTTTCTACCCTTTGCTATACTAAATTTTACAACGAATAAAAGATAACAGCTCAAAGACTGAAATAATCTATTCTTTTAACACAAAGACAAGAACTAATGCAAGCTCAAAGACTTGCTGCTATTTCTTATCAAACAATAATTTTTCTCAAGAATGGACGCAAGCTCAAAGACTTGCTGCTCCTTCAAGAGAGTTTCCTATTTTAATTAAACTTCTCTACTTGCAGCTCAAAGACTTCAAATCAGATTGGACTAAGCTCCTTTAGAAACACTTTGCATAGAAGAAATAAAAAGATTCAAACTCAAACATGTAGCTCAAAGACTCAAAACTTGAGTAATCCTTCTTTATTATTCTTCCAAAACCTTCAATTCACATTCATAAGCTCAAAGACTTCTTGCTGTAAATTTGGCAGAGTTTTTGCTTGTTTTCAAAAAGATAAAAATTACAATGGACCTCTCAAGTATTTATAGAATAGGAGCCTTGAGAAAAAGGTGGGAGGATCCCAACTAACTTGAGAGATTCTCTCAACCACCAAGACTCATTTAATAAATAACTGAGACTTCATTAACTAACTAAGAGTTATTCTAACTAACTAAGACTTATTTAGACTACAGTCCTAATCGGACACAACTTGTAGTTGCCTTACATGTAATTACAAAAGTACAAGTAATGTGTAACTTGCATTTTACATAAACTACTTTTACATGTATCTTGTTAAAACAAAATTACAACTAAGAAATTACAAAAAGAGAGAAGATTCAACTAAGTGCTGAAAAACACTTAAGTTGAACTTTGTGAAGACACGAATCCTTGAAATTTCCGGATGCTCGCTTGTAGTTCCTCGGGATTCGGTTCATGAGTGTTCTTAGCAACTACCATAGTCTTCACAATAGTGTCGTGACAGCGGAGGAGCGCGGAATTGTCTTTATCCAGGATGGACTGGATCTCATGCAAAAAGGCTTGGTGTTTCATCAATGCTTGAATTGAAACTGCCGAGAATTGTTCACTCCTCCATTCACCATGAATCCTCATCTGTAAATCCGCAAGAACCTCTTCTTCTGGAATTAGTTCTCCATCCTGACTTACTATATTGCAAGAGGCCCTTTCACAATGTGAGACAATACCTTGATAAACTTCATCCCAGAATCTCCTTGCATCACTGATCTCTTCAATGAGGGATTTAAGAACAAGAGTCTTGTTTTCCATGAGTTCCTCGAATTCCAAGTACATGACCCTGGAAGAAATGATGGCATGATCCTGCAGGATATTGAGCTGTTGTTGGGGCATGGTACGCCAAATTGCCAAACTTTTCTCAACACTTTCCAGATTCTTTTTGAAAGTGTTAGAAGTCTGATCCAATTTCTCCTCAATGGTTTCCAGCTTAGACATTATTTGAAAAATGTCTTTTATCACTTGCACGCATTGATCATGAAGCTGATCAACCCAGGAATCCAGTGCTTGTACTTTCTGAGCAGCTCTTTCCACTCCACGAATCGATTCTTGGGAACCAGAAGAACCTATAGAGTTACTCCCTTCAGCAGCAGGTTTTGTGATTTTATGGATGGCTGCCATGAGCTGTCGGTTTTCTTCTTCTAGCTTGTTTTTCTTTGCAAGAAGATCGTCACATCTTTGCACTAGTGAAGCAACAGAAAACTGAGCATCATGTTTAATGACCTCATGTGTTTGCTTGCCCAATTCTACCTTTGTAACCTTATAATCAACAGCTGACATTTCATCAAGTGGTTTATCTGCAATAGGTTCCACAATTTCAGCTACTTTCATCTTGTTGCTATCAACAGTTACCCTAGAAATAGTCTTCGCCTTCTTAGCAACTTTGGATCTGGATTGTTTGAGTTGTTGGTAGTCAAAGGCATCAGGTGAGATCTCTTGCTTCTTTCTTTTCGGGGTGAAAGAACTAAGCCATGGAGGCAAAGTCATCAACTCACCTCCTGTAGCAGCTGTAGGCAAAGGAGAAGCAGTTTCTGTTCGAATTACCGTGGTCACCCTGGGAGGAATATCTATTTGAATAGCGACCACGTTTTGCTCAGTTACCAACGGACATGAAGATTGCCTCATGAATTCTTCAAAACCAGAAGTGGAAGTATCAATTTCTGATAACTGAATGCAAGTGGGAATATCTTCAGGAACTTTCAACACACTTTCTCGTTGTTGATCAGGAGAAGGCTCGTATGCCGAAATGGGAACTGCATTCTGAGGAGACTCGTCAATGAGCAAATCAGGAGGAGAAAGAGGCGTCTCAATGGAAACTGGAGGAATGACCTCGTGAGGCGTATCTAGAACTGGAGACTTAGGCGCATCATCAGATTGCTGCCCCTCTTCTGGATTATCCAGATCGATCACCTGAACATGGAACCGTGATTTCTCCTTCCCACGAGTAGTTGTCTCTTCAGGCGGAAGCACTACTGCACGACTAACTCGTAATTTGATCCTTGTGCTTGAAGATGAAGCGCCCTCCTTATTATCAATTTGAATCTCAGACTTCCGTCCAAGAGGCCCTGTAGAATCATCTTCTTTAGCAACCTTGATTTTGATAAGTCTAACAGCATTACTTTTCAGCCATGCGTTAGTGTTGGCCAAGATAGGCTGAAATTTGTCAAGAATGGAGACGCACTCTTTGTGTGACCATTGGATCAAAGGAAGTGGAGCTTCCTCAACCCTTCGTGAAGTGTATTCAGGATCAAGTATATGCCCGTCATCGATCATCCCTTGTGGGATATCTGCCAAGTTCAAGTCAACAATTTGCTCAACAGTGAGCCTGGAGTAATCCATCTTCAGAACCTCGGCTTCTGTGCGGAGATCTGTCCAGATGTCTTCAATGCGATGAACATGCACAAAGGATTTCTTGATCTTTTCCTTCATACCTCTATAATCAAAATCAGCTCTAGGTTTGAACCTCTTAAGCTTGATTTCGTGCAATTCAACCTCCATGGCCTTAACCTTCACAGATGTGACAAGGGAGTATCGACCAATTTTCAATGGATTTGTGCTGGAGATCCCCATTCCAACCTTGTGTCTAGCAGACTGAAGAGTATGAACAGCCATAATCTGTCTTCCCAACTCCATAAGAATTATCCTATCGGTCGGGTATCTTGGAAGCATGTATGGTTGTCCATCATAGCACCCAATCCTCATGTAAGTGAAGGTGGGAAATTGCAGGAATAAACACCCATACTCAGATACCTTGACCCATGCCTCATCTGATACTCGTTTATTTCTGAGATCCATTTCAAACTGACACATAAAATATCCAAAGAATGCGTCTTGGACTCTTCTGAAATGTAGTCTGCTAGGTTTCAAAGGCAGCTGGTCATAATATTCCCAAACTGGTATGAGCGAGCGATCACCCTTGGTAGAAAGACCTGGAAAGTGTCTAAGTGATGCTGCTAAATATACCAAATAAGAATTCATAAAGAAGGTCATAGTGGTAGGAAACGCTGCAAGTTGTTCGCACAAAGCATCGCTAATGATTTCACCCCATGAAATGTGATGCGATTGCCGTATGAACATGATGAATTGATACATCCATGGCTCAAAGACATTAGAGTGCTCAAGGCCTAACATTCTGCTGAGAAGAGTGATGGTGTCTCCTATCTCCCACTTGAAATCACAACGGTACAACTTTGCCCATCTTGAGAAAGAAGGACGTGGCTCTTGAATCCACCTATTGATGTGGCGCTTGCAATCTTTTTCTCTTTTCACATAATACTCTGCTGCACTTTCTTTGGTGATTTCCATATAAACAGGTGCAGGAGGTATTTTGAAGACCTTCTCGATTGTATCCGCATCAAGACGAATTATGGCTTCACCATCATCATTTTTTATGACTCTTGACTCTTTGTCAAAATGATGGGCGCATGCAAGAACAAACTCAGGTTCTAGGGCAGCCACTGGGAAAGAAGACGCATGATGGATATGGCTGTCCAACAGCCGCTGCAAGTTGTTATCCTGTGGATCTTCTACCCTGTGAATGAATTCTGCCATATCAACGTGCCCTATTTCTGTGTCCTTGATGCGATCCAATGGAGAAGATACCTGGGAAGGTGTAACCTCATTCTGGTATTTGTCATATTTGTATTTCATTTTCTTTGGAGTTGGCGATGCCGGCAAATCTGACATTGATTGTGAACCTGGAATGCTATGATGAAGACTTAAAAGGGTTAAGGCCACATCATAATCAGCTGCAAGTATCATTCTTTCTTTTTCAAATGGGTAAAACTTTGATCTCTGAATTTCACGGTTTTGTGAGAAGAAGAGGGAAGGTATGTAGAAATGGGAAAATCTTGACTTTGACCAATTTCGGATCTTGGGGGAATTTTCGCAAGTATACAAGTTGGAAAGTACATACATGCAATTGGGATTTTAAAACCCGAAAACAAGTACACTTGTAAATTCGAAAATGGAGAAATGGATGAAAAATGGGATTTTGACTTGCAGGAAATGATGGAAATGGAAAGTACGGATATAGGGAACGTGAATGGATAGAAACGGGAATATCCGGGATAGTCATTTTCATGAAAATGGGAAGATCTTTTCAACATGTAATTCGGTTTTTAAAACCCGAATTTGCAAGAGAGGGGTATTTCACACTTTTCAAGCTTGGAAATTTAACCAAAAATGATTAAATTCCTTAACCGCAGTGGAAGAACAAGAATTTCCAGTGAACTTGTAATCGAGATTGAAAATCCCGAATACAAGCTAAGGTGGAATTTTGAGAAGAATAATGCAATTTAACAATTGCATTTCGAGGGGAAGATTTCTTTTATGAAAACCAATTTTTAGGGGAAGAACATCACATACGAAAAATGCAACAAATAACGAAAGATGAAAAAAAACAAGAAAATAATAAAAAGAAGAGAAGAAAGGAAGAACATACCTTTATTAGAAATGCAAAATGCTTCTCCAACAATACAATACTTCTTGAGATGAAGAAGCAAAACCGGACTATCAAACCCTTATCACGTTTTTGTGAAAATGCCCCCAAATATGGCAAAACGTGATACCAAGCAAGAGCAAAATGTCATGTGAAATGTTTGAATGCTTCTTAAATCTCAACGCCTTGATGCTTCAAGCTAAAACGATCCATGTTCTAGAAGATGCGTTGCATTTTATACTTCTAAAACGCAGCCATGATGATTCACGTTAGGGAAAAAACGTGGCTCTTGTTGCATAATGGATATGGCATCATTAAATGAATCGAAACCTATCCCATACTCCACGCCTAGGTGAGAGAGGGCAAAACGCCTTAGGAGATTGCAAGATGTTAAAGATTCAACCCCTCAAAACGTGGCATTAATGATTCACATTAGGAAAAAACGTGGTTGCTGATTTAGGGTAAAAACCAGCAAATGTATCCTCCAAATGGCGTGAGAGATGTCCAACAATGCATGAAGATAGGATGCAAACCCAAACGCCTCCTTCCTCCAACGATTTCTCCACAAAATTCGCCTTGAAATGGTCAAAAATCGTTTTTCCCTTCCATTTCGGGTTTTTGGGAGCCAAAGACAAGTTCGATTTGTTCAAAAAGAAGCAAATCGGGTTTTGGATAGAAAACAACAAGTTCGATTTTCACTTTTCCCTTTTTCATGCTAAAATCGGGTTTTAAAAGACAAATGACAAGTTTAATTTTTCACTTTTTCACTCATTAAGCCAAAATCGGGTTTTTTTGGACAAATGACAAGTTTAAAATTGTCAAAAATGCACTTTTATGTTAAAATCGGGTTTTAAAAGACAAACTGCAAGTTTAAAAATACTTGTAAGGGGGAAATAAAATCCCTACAACAAGTGAAAAACACTTGCACACATGTAATGGGGATTTAAAATCCCTATTACATGCGAAAACCATTAAAGTAGGGGTTTTTTTGAAACTTGCAGTTGAGCCAAAAAACCCTTATTTTAACTAAAAATGACCAAAAAACAACAAAAAGATAAAAACATTAAAGGGGAAACTTAAAATAAATTACAAGTGACATATTTGAAATAAAAATGCACATGTAATTGATCAAAAATTCCCCTACAAAGACCACAACAATGAATATCATTAAAACTTGTAGTTTGAAGAAAATTCTCCACCTGCAGTCTGGGTTTTAAAACCCGAAATTGAAGGAAAGGCATAGCAAACGAACCCAGAATTGGACGAAATTTGAAACGTAGTTCGAGAATGGACTGAGGATTAAGCCAGTCCAAGGATTAGTCAAAATTTTGCCTCGGGAAGCGTGCCATAGAGTAATAATTTTTATTTTTTCATAAAAATTCCATCGTAGTGGTCCTTCATTTTTGGAAACAAAAATGAGGACAACACAACCTTGAATTGATGTTGAATTTTGAACATTCTAAATTGCTTGAGTAGAACATTTTGTGATAGACTAGGTATATTTCTGATGTAACTGTTACCTATTTTTCGCTTCTAGCTGAAAAATAGGTCAAGAGATGCTAGTTTTTACAAAATGAAGCAAGTGTGTACTAATTCTCTATTTTTGTGTTTCCAACTGCACTAAGGAGTGATTTAAAGATGGTTTTTTTTAAGTACTTCTAGTCTGTAACAACAAAGAAGAGAGACATCTCATCAAAAGGAGAAGTATTTTATTCATATTCAAACATGCGTCCCACACAAAGAGCCGTGAGACTA
The DNA here is from genome assembly GCF_030272615.1 of Cryptomeria japonica. Lineage (NCBI taxonomy): Eukaryota > Viridiplantae > Streptophyta > Pinopsida > Cupressales > Cupressaceae > Cryptomeria > Cryptomeria japonica. The sequence goes on along the minus strand of NC_081409.1, from coordinate 215,015,777 downwards.
GCTACATGCATCCAGTGCAGAAAGGAAATATACAGATATGTATGCACAAGTACAAAGGAAAAAATGAAGAAAGGCATGTCGAGAATGGAACCAGTCATTGCCTGAATGACTGGAACAGTTGAGGTAGGCTCGATGTCGCCTTTGTCTTGTTGCTCCACCCTGGTCCGTATATGCTTTTCTTTTGATATCTACAAAAGAGTTGAAACATGCAATGCGTTAGAACATTTTGTTCTAAGCAATGGCTGACTGCATTTCTAACATGTGTACTAATGCATGCATATATATATATATATATATATGATCCCTACATGCATCAGATGCATATAACTCGCATCACAAAGGAATCTCGAAAGGCAAATATCAGATCAAAGGAAAATCACCATACATATGCATATTTTGCTAACAGGTTTGTTTCATGTGCAGGATTAGGAAAAGGGACAACTTGCTGGTCATGAAATTCACAAAGACGAGTGGAGATGAATGCGGCTCCCAAGAGGGTTGAGCCCAGCTCATGTGAAACGATGGCAAGGTCTCATACAATCAAATCATATCAGAGCTGGTGATAAAAGGAAAAAGAGTAACAAAAACGCAAGTATGCAATCGCATTATCAGCCAATAAGCATGATGAGACTTCTTTTTTTTAGAACGTGAACAAGATGTGCAAATATCTACAACTGATCAACAAGAGGACATTTTATGCATCAAGCCTAAAAGATTTTTATGATAAACTGGAAAAGGCGTTATTGATCAGACATTTCAACAATTTCAAGACAGCTACGTCCTTGGAAATAATATTTAGATTTAAGAGAATTTTGCAGAAGTAGGCAGCTACAGTTTTCACAAAATAAATATTTTAATGCACAGCATTAAATGGCAGATGACAAAAGGAGGGTTTTTAATGTTTGTTTTTCACCATTTTCAGTCCAAACAGTCATTCAGAGATGCACACAGTAGTGAAGTTATCAAAGGAGTACACAGTGGTCATGATCAGACAAGTCTTGTTGACCCATTTTGTTTTGTTCCAGATGGAAAGCGAAAATGCTAGGATGGATATACTAAAGAGGTATCTGGAATGGAAGAAACAGGGATTTTACCATTGGAAACAATAAGTCCTTTTCAAGGAATGCTGGGAACAAATAGGTCTTTAGTTGATAACTAATATGCACCATTCACTGGTTTGGGCATAAGAAGCAACAACCTTGGAGTTATGGAGCAGCATTTTGCAGATGCCTGACACTTCTACTATAGTGCAAGGTAAAATAGAGCAGCATGGTTGGGTGAAAGATGAAGCAGATGTTGCAAATAAGAGTTTTTCAGGTCAACTTGCTTATGTAAAGCATTCATTGGCTGAGATCATGCCAAACAAGCTACAGTTTCTGAAATGAGAAGGAAACAAGATACCAAAACTGAAAAGATTGCAATGGAGAATTCAATGTTTTTCTTGACCCAAAGGCAGCAAAGCAAGCTATATAAAAAAGCCCAGTCTGCTGTAATTGCTAGTTATTCTGAGCAAAAAACGACTATGGAGTACACACCCCTAGTCCTGTCCTACTTCTATACCACCCTCAAAGACCAGAAGCTATGAGGCCTTGAGAACTGTTTAATGAACCTGAATTATTTGTCTATGGAATGAATGAATGGCAATAGTTTCATATGCGTGGAGTTTTAAACCCTTATTTTTTCAAAAAAGGGAAAAAATTATTATTTTTCAAAAAATCAGAAACAGGCAGAAGATAATTTTGTTGAGACTTTTAAAAGGGCTTTGGAATCAGACTATTTATAAGTGATGTATGAGTCTAGGGCAAATGAAATGCAGAAAATTTTAAACTGGAAGAAGAGATTGAAGGACTTCATCAAAAGCTTCAGAAATGTGACCAAGTACAACAGGCAATGAGCAAAATGGAAGCAAATCACTTCGAATTTGAGGAAGAATTTAAGTGTTTTCAAAATTATTCTTTGGAGAGAGTAAAGAATTTTGAAACTGCACTATTGAACTACTACAAATGACAGAGAGCAAGAAGTATGTAACTAAAATACTGCAATAAAATCAGAACCAGAGCAGAAAATGCAAGGGATTAAGGTTGAAACTGTGGAGGAGTTCAAACACATTTTTTATGTTTATCTGTTTCTTCAACGAAATATTCAGATTAAATTTAAAAAAAGCCATGCATGATTCATTAAACGCGATTTCTCCTTTCCAGAATCGATAAAGAATGGTGAACCTGTAAGCAGAGAGAAAGGTATAGGAGAAAAGATCGCGCCCAGCAGCAGGGATCAAATTTTGAACGCCCCAGAAAATACTCGGAGATGCAAGAAAATCTCCATGGCGGCTCCCTAAATAGGCCCGTAATTAACAAATACGTAGAAGAGAGATCAAGTTTCGAATGCCCAATAGGCCCAGCACTCATTTCAACGCCCAGCAACAGGAAGAAACCGATATTTCTTCTCCTTTCCATGCCCAGTTCGAACCCTAGCGGTGCCCAGATGCAGAGCGAAATTTCCAGAAGGTCGAACATCAAAAGTGAGAAGGCAAATGAGACTTTTAGGGTTATGTTTCCCCTAAAATATCACCAATTGTCTATGTTTCCTTCGCATTTTATTCCTCTCCCTTCTATGCCACGTAAAGTGTAAGAAGCCACATGGTAAACATTCGCCATATGCTTCTAAGTGGTTTTATAAATCACTTAAAAATTTTGTAACTCTTTGCTTCCTAAGTAATTTTATATCACTTTTTCCTTTTATTTTTCATATCCTATTAAGTGATTTTAAATCACTTAGGAAGTACGCCTTCCAATAAGTGTAAACAAATATTTTTTAAAGTTTTCTTTTTATTATTTATCATTATCTAATCAAACATAGGTTTTAATTTCATTTTATTTTATATTTATGGTAAAAATAATGGAATATAATAAAAGAAATTATTTACTAAAGTGTAAATTAAAACACTTTAATTAAATATATTTTTTATTACATTTTATTATTTAATAAATAAAAATAATAAAATTATCTTATTAAGGTGATTTATTTTATTTATCACTTTAAATAAAATAATTCTATTGTTTTTATATTATTAAAGCCTTTAAATATAAATAAAATAAAATCAAATAAATGTCTGATTAGATAATGATAAATTTTAAAAAAATCACTTTATCAGATATTTTGTTTGGAGGTCAGGGAGGATATTTTTGCATTTATGAGGGCTTGCAGGCCTGTCAGAGATATTTCAGGGTCATTTATGATGCATTTATGGGGTTTTATGGTTGCAGAATGGGTGGCTTGACTTTTTGGCTCAAGTTCATTCCTTTTCAGATATGTTTGGGTCCCAAAAAGTAGGTTTTCTAAGTTTGCTCGACCTAAAATGAGGAGGTGGAGTCTTCTTGATTGCTTTGGAAAAAAGCATATATACTAGAAGCCTTCATTTTGGAGAGGGTTCTGATTCATTCAGCCTTGAGCAAACTGTAATTTTTTAGTTCTCTTTGCAGGAAGGGATGTTTTTGTAACACATTTTCAGGAGTTATAAAGCTTGGTGATACTAGCTTGGTTTACCTCTCTACTTCTCATCTTTCTCTGTTATTGCATCTTTAGGGTTAATCAGTTCTTTGTGGTTGGCTTTTTGCCCCCCTTAAAATTGCACTTTCTTTTGATGCCTTATGCAGAAACATATATGCTACTTGCAAGACATAAGCTGTGTTTTAGTAATTACTAGTCTTAGGTTGTGAAAAGGATTTTTTCCTCTTAGGACTGTGATTATCCAGCCTTCTTATGAAGTATTGATGCAAAGATCATGGGTTGTTGGTTAGTGTAAAAGAGGTTTATTATCACTGTTGTACTGTGTGTCTTTTGCTTAGTTGGATTTCAAAATATCATCTGGTGCAATCACCTTAGATTTAGATTTCAGTTTTACATGTTCTCCTCCTTACTCTTTTCCCTGAAGAAGTTGTTAGTTTAGGTGCAGAGTCTGAAAAGAACCAGCTTACTCTGGAGGTTCACTCCAATTTTTAGGCAACCCGCAGGCCTAGGAGGGGTTCCCATGTGTCACAAGCCTGCTGAGTTGATAGCTTAGCAAACAGGGGTGCAAGTTGAAGTGATAACAGTAACAAGAGGACTTTGTTGCTGACATAATTGTGATTAATGCTAGTAGATTTCCACAATTCATGAGATTGATATGTGCTGCTTTTGGATTCGATTGTTTGTGTGCTTTTTCATCAATGTTTCAGATCACACTCCGTGATCCATCATCACGATGAGAAAGAGATCATAAGTAGAAAAATGATACAAGTTGCAGACCAACACCTACTTAAAAGAGCAAGCAAGGAGGGAGAAGTACCTGGATAGTACAAGAGTTAGGAGGCAAGAAAATAATAAACAAAGAGATAAATAAAAACAAAGGGAAAAAACATAAAATTAAGGGAAAAACAAAAGAACTTCAAGAAGGCAACATAAAAAGAGAAAGGGCAAGAAAACAATGAAACAAAAACAAGACAAAAGAACTTTGAAGCAAAATAGAGAAAAACAAAAGATAAAAATAGAGAACCAAAAACACAAAAAACCAAGGAAGAATAATAAGAATACATGTAAATATATATATAATAAATATATCTATATATTTACACACATATATATGCAAATGTACATAAACATATACAAAACAATTAGACAAAGAAAAATGAAAATGACAATGAATTTACATATATACACAATACCTATGTATATATATATGTATAAATCTGTGCATATATACAATCAGATACCCCAATGCATACACTCACACATGATTGTGATTTCATGTGATGATAATTTTACAGTCAACTTCAATTATTATACTTCCAATTTTCATTTCTATGGGGATCTCGATGCTCAGTTATAAAGCCAAAATCTTTGTCATATACCCTTATGTGTTGCATGTATGCAACGACTACTTTTCCTTTTACCCAAGAAAGACCACAATCATTCATTTACTATAGAATGAATTTGGTTGCTGGTAGCTTCGATAATTACCTCCATGGAGTTGGAATTCTTGAAAATTTAGTCATTTATTTCTTCAACAAGGACCGCAATCATTCCTGTAGTGATTTTATGGATCAGCTCCACGACAGGGATAAAGCCATGATATTGACCCATTTCTTGGTGTATGAAGTTGAACCCTTCAACATATAATAAATCATTGTAGAAAAATGAGTCCAAAAGTCTAGAGTTAGGGGGGAATATATGAAACACTGTATCCTAATTTTTTAAATAATCTAGGTACTGTTGACATGTGTTTTGACACACTCACCAACAATTAGGTAGAATATGGAATGTAAACCACCTCTCCTGAAAAGCAATCAATCTTGAAAGACTAATTACTCCGAAGTCTTTATAGTCGGGACATGATGGTGTTGGGTCTCTCAATGGTTGATGCGATTGTACCTATCAAGGGGACTGTTGGTTGAAACAAAACAAACAAAATCTTTTTTTTTGTATTTTCTGATTTACGCAAACCAATACTAAACAACTTAGTGAACTACAAAGTTAATGGATCAGAGCAAGGTATTATCAATAACATCTAATCAACATTCAAAAGGGACGTTCCAGCAAATATGTGAAGTCATACAACCCACACAAACGGAAATGGCAATCACGAGATCATACAATCACGAGATCATACAATCACTCTACTATTTTATCCTCATATACCATTAACATGCGCAATATGATTCATGAAATAATAAAGCTTTGAATAACAAGTTGCTGATTCAAATGAAAAAAGATACCAGACTACGAAGAACAGAAACTAAATGAACACGTATTGTAGATCAGGCAATCCACAAGTTGCTTTTGTATTAATCTTTGTAAAATGAATGACAAAACCCTCAAGAGTTCATGGGCAAGAAACTGTATAAAACTAAATTATCTAGCTAAATGGCCTTGAATCATCAATTTGCGGACCCCAAAAGGGAGGAGTCGCAGTCGACACCAAAAGGGAGGAGTCGCAGTCGACATGCAAGTCGTTGCCTGTGAACTCCAGTTAACTGTTACTAAACTAGTACTCCATGTCCACTCCTAAAACGGTGCTCCGGCAGCAAAAAGTTCGAATCATGCAAAAAGAATGCTCAAAAGCAAGTATTAAATGCAGCTCCAGTTGATAGCTCAGTTGTGGTGGTGGTGACGGTGTTCTAGCATGCATTTGCTTTTCACAACTATCTGTTTTGCTTTTTATTCGTCTTGTAATTTTGGTGGTTGGTGAGGAAGCATTCCATGGAAGCAACATGTGGGTCAGCGATGTATTGGATTCTAAATTTGGATACTAAGTATCTCTTTTACATTTTCCAACCTACTTACTATATCATCCATCATCACTTCTGCACCTTGGCATTGAAATACCAAATACATATATTTATCCATTGTTTCCATGGTCAATTCCATAGTGGCTACGAAATAGTGAGTGGTAAAAGAATCCCACTGGCTAAGTATGGTCTCTTGATGTAGTACTCCTCTTTGCTTAAGGTTATAACCATACTTCCCCAACAATTTAGCCAATAGTTGCTCATATTGTTCAAGTGTTTTGAGAAACAGAGGACGTTCCTTAAGAATCTTGGTGCGGCATTGCTTCATGATTTCCATTTTTAAATCCACAATATCTATACATGATTGCAAATTACTGACACTCTCTCCTCCTAGCAAGTCTTCTTTTGCAATGACCTCTTCTCCCAATCTTTGAATCTTCTTAAGCATCTATGTAGTTGTGAGAGATGAAGGATATGTTGTTCCCATTGCTTGGAACAGGAAACAAGGGCTTTCTCATTGTCATGAGCTTCTGCAAACACCTTCAATGTGTCATGCAAGAACATTTTAACCTTATCCATTTGATCTTGAGCCTAGGTCCTAACTGTTGCTGCTACTTTCCTCATCTCATACAATGTCTTAATATCACCTTGCGAGAGCAATGAAGTAGATGGCAAGGCATCGTCAGTTCTAGAGTCCAAAGGCTTGGCTATCTCCATGATTAGCTGTTTTTACTGCCTCAATTGTCAATTGACCTCTGCCTTAGTTTTATATTCTTTCTCCATCTTTGTTCTGACAGTGGAAGTAGCAGCAACTAGAGTATCAATCTCCCCCCACTTAGTCTATTTACATAGGTTAACGTTAGACACTTGGTATCTAGGGGTAGCTTGAGATGATCCTTCAGCATCCTGAATTGGTGCTGCTATATCAGCAATTATATCCCCCAAATCCATTCTTGAGAGATGATGAATTGTTCTCGCTCTCTTTACTCTCCTTGGAGATTCAGTAATTGCCTCCTACAAAGTTATATTCGGGAGAATGACCTTTGACTTCTTCTTGAAAGTAAAATTTAACCATTAAGGCATAGAATCATCTTGTTCCCCTCCCTACACCGTTACATCCGTAGTGATCGTGTGGGCTTCTATATTCTGTTCTTGCTCTTCTTCCTGGTGCTCTTCATCTTGTTGCTCTTGTTGACCTGGAGGAGTGGGTGGCCTTTGTTGGATTTGAGCAACTTGTTGAGCGAGATTAGTTGCAGGACCTGATCTGGATCGTGTTGTTGTTGTCTTGCTATGTCTTCCAACTTCTCAGAAACTTCCTCTTCAAATGGTCTTTTTGTTTCAGTCTCGTGCCCTTGCTCATTTCCTCCTAGTTGTTAAAGCAATATTTCTTGGTCTTGAGTAGTAAGGACCATCCTTTCATCTTGTTCATCATGTTCATCATGTGCATCATGTGCCTCTTCCATATCCTGTACATGAATTTCCATTGGTTGCACCCCTACCATTGGCTCTCCTGTAACCTCTAGTTGTTTTTCTAATTTAGTTGTAGCAGCCTCCTCTTGTGGTTCTTTTTGTTTCTTTTCAACTTTCCTTTTCTTTGCTACAACTGCAATTGGTTCATCATCTTCATCTGAATCTGTTTCAATGTTATGGATGATAACCTGTTCTCGGGTTGGCACTGGAGGAGGTGTAGCCTGTTGTGTTGAAGAAGCAGGAGGAGATTGGGTTTCAATAGCTTCCGCTTGAGAGGCACCCTCTCCTGGAACAATACCTATGGTAGGAACAATGGGAGTTATGGAGGCCTGTGGGATAGCTTGTGATCTTGTGGTAATCCCGTAGTAATCCCATGTTCAGTGGCAATTTTCAGGAATTGAGACTCTTTCATTTTGGCGTCCAACTACCTCTTGAACTCCCGATTGTCAATTGGTACCGTTGCCTCCTCCGGATCAAATGAAGTATTCTTCCTTGAATCAGACCTCGTTCTTCTTACATATTCTTTGTGGACTTTGGTTTGAGGGTTATCAGCAACTTTGCCCTTTTTCTTCTCCTTGGTAGCACTTAGTCGGATCCTTAAGTTTAGCCATTGCCTTGTTCTCTCCAGAACCTTTGCAATAACATCTTCAATATCCAACTCTTCTTGGTTAGACCATCTGATAGGAGTAAGGGGTCTTTGATCAATTCCGTTTTCTTTGAATGTAGGATCAAGAAGCTCACCATTGCCCCTTAACTCCTTTGGGATATTTGTTTCAATTTCAAAATTTCTGATCTGTGGCACTGTCAGCCTATAATATACTTTCTCTCTTGCCTCAAAGTTGTCCTGCAAATTAGCCCAAAAATCCTCTAAATCTGGCTTGTGACCCTTGTAAGAAATAGGCATCATTTGTTTCAGCTTACTGTTATCTAAAATTTCATTACCCATGTAATTTTAGCCAAAGGATGCATATTTATCGAATGATTGCATTTACATAAAGATACATCGCAGTGTTTTACAAAAAAAAAAAAAAAGGGGAAAAAAGAGGATATTTTTCATTTGTATTGAACAATGATAGATTACAAATTGAGTTCATGCATCTGAAGCATATTTATATACACTAAGTTTCTTAAAACCTCACACAAGCCGTGAGCTTAGCATTCTTATCTTTCCTACATATCCAAAACAAAAAAGGATAGAATTAAAAAATGAGTGTGAGGATAACCAGTCATTGCCTTGGGTTGCTTTGACTGGTTATTGGCTGCCCCGTTGCTCTTGTGAATGTTTTCTCGATCTTCAGACTTTGAAAACTCCTACTTTCCTGCACAAAAAAGAAGAGGTGTTAGATTCAACCGATCTAAGCAATGAAAGATTATCCTATGACATATCATTTATTATAGCCTATCATATCTCTGTTTTGAAAAAGCGGGAAAGATAAAGACAAATCACTGCTTCAGGAAAAAGAAATGTTTATGCTAATGTGTTTGTTTCATGTGCAGATAATTAGTTACTCTAATTGGCATGTGCCCCTGACCGAGGCTCCCTTCGGGTATGAGCCCGACATACCCTTTAGAGTAACTAATCTCAGAATATCAAGTGGAATGATGAAGAAACCAACTGAAGTATTAAAGGGACATGTTTGTTTTAAATATGAAACCTTTTACTTTACTATCCATGATATGCATAAAAGAAAATATTAATGAATAAACTGTTTTAAGGGATATATTATTTCAATGTGAAACCTTACAGTATTTAAAAAGGGTCAATACCACATCGTGAAGATAAACAATCCAATGCAGCAAGTTGGTAAAGAAACAGAATATTTGAGTTTTAAATGCATGTTCAAACAGTGAACTTCAATGAAATCAGAATCAACTGGAAATGAAATGAGTGTCACGAGCCCGTGCTCGAACTTCATTTCTACATAAGATCAATCCCAGCATGTGCCAAAGTCGGAAATTTAAGAAGGATAAAGTACAATCTCATCCAAAAGTAGAGCCTCCTCATTTTGAGACTCTCTTAATTGGACAAGGCAATTCAGCTATGTCTTCAAAAGGATATTATGAGACAATTGACCTGTATACATTTGGCCATATCGTTGTCTGGAGATAATGCTGTATATTATTGTAATAGAGCAGCCGCTCATACTCAGGTTTGTTTTATTATGCACAGGGAAAATATCATGATGCTGTACAGAAAGGTTTTGAGAAAGTTTTGGAATTAAAGACACACAACACTTCTGTCAAAGAGAATATTTGAACAGCAAATGATTCTAATACGAGAGACTTCAAGACCGGCATTAACAAGGATTTGAACCCTTCCTCCACTGCAATGAACTCACTATACCAATACAAAGTTTGAAGCAATTTTAAGGGATTTCTTCATTTCTGGAGAAAGTCGATTATCTTTGTAAGGGAGGCTTGAAAAGGTTGGAGCTTTCTGTACTATGGTTGGAAAGAAGTGACAGTAAATGTGAGCCTCTCAGCCAATTCTGTACATAAAAAAAAAACGATTTTAAGAGAGGTTTGGTACTCTACCTAATTGGGCAATGGTAGCTGTTTTCCTTGGTTATTGCTTACTGCAAGCACCTTCAACAATATTGATTAGACCTCATCCAGCAATTTGGCGGTTGGTTCATGGAATAGCTGTCATTTATTTAGTATCTCTTACCTTTTTGCTCTTTCAGAATCGTGATGATGCCCGGCAATTCATGAAGTTTGTTCATCCTGATTTGGGTGTTGAACTCCCAGAGAGGTCATATGGTACAGATTGTCGTATTTACACTCCAGAGAACTCGAAGAGTAGGAAACATTGTTCGATAAATTTGTCATTGCTCATGTTCTTGGATGGTGGGGGAAAGCTACAATGATCCGCAACCAACCATTTTTGTGGTTACTGTCTATTGGCTTTGAAATGATGGAGGTTACTTCAATCACATGCTGCCTAATTTCAATGAATGCTGGTGGGAAAGTATTATTCTGGATATATTCATCTGCAACTGATTTGGTACATGGGCAGAAGACGAAACAAAATGTGTGGAATTGGTTTGATTTTTTTCTGGCATTCACATTGTTAGCTCATCTTCAAATCTCTTTGACGGTTTCAAACATGTTGATTTTGGAATCGCATTGCAAGGGGAAGAACGGGTTTCAGGTACCCTGTATCCTACTGTGGATGATATCAAGGATGTTATTAGTCGGAGGGGTCCAGATCATGTTGGACTTAAGACTTTACATCTGGGGGTGGTTTCTGGACATGAATCTTTGTCCATTATAGGAGAACAGCCAATAGAAAGCGAAGAAAACAATCATCATTTAGATGAGGCTTAATATAGAAGTTTAGAAGTGAATGAAAAGCCAAAAATGATTTTCAGAAATGATGCCAGTCAACCAGTGATTGACAATGGGCTTGAGTCTAAAGAAATCCAGTTATTTGAAGGCATGGAATTTCTTTCTTTGAATCCACTTCTGCAACAAAATCATGCTAAGGAAATGACGACTAGCATTCTTCAAGATTCTTTTACCTGTTCAGCACAATGAGTTCTCTTTGGTCTGAAGCAAAGCTGTGATGCGCCGGACATGTCACAACCACTTTAATCAAACTGGGAAAATTGGGGAAAGCATAAAGAAACAGATTCCCGTTGCTGTTCTCTTCTCAGGTGGATTGGATTCAATGATTTTGGCTGCTTTGTTGCATCAGTGCCTTGATCACAATTATGGCACTTAGTAGAAATTGATGCAGATCCATCAAAGTTGCAGTCATTGTCAAAATATTTGACATCAATCATCAACCTAGCAAAGACATATATGGATCTGAATATTGGGACTGCATTATGGCTAGCAGCTTGTGGTGTTGGTCCTCGGGCAAGGATTTGGATGAAGTTTCCTAGAGAGGGTTCTCAGTTAACACCTCCTCACCAATCGGTGGATTTCAAGTGGAAAGACTACTGTCTAATGGTTTTTAGACTCAGATTCATCTATTTAAAAACGACACTTTCTGGAGTGTTCTGCATGTCTGGTCTTGTGGCACATGTTGATGATGAGGAGAAAACAGCACAGCACTCAGTTGAAGAAAGATATTCGTCCTTAGAATCACATTCCTGCAGTGAAAGGGAAGGGCATTCTAATGTTACAGATGGAGAGGATGCTAGAAATTCAAAAGATATGGATGCTACAGAATAGGAGAAAAGATTTTTCCAAATGGTGATCTTTACACTGGTTCACTCCGAGGGAACCTTCCAGATGGCCTAGGAAAGTATTTATGGTCAGATGGGTGCATATATGAAGGACAATGGGTAAGAGGTAAAAAAACTGGATGGGAAAAAATTTCATGGCCCTCTGGAGCTACTTACGAAGGGGACTTTTGGGGTGAGTACATGCAAGGTGTTGGAACATATACCGGAATTGATGGAACAACATATAAAGGTGACTGGAGTTTGAATGTCAAACATGGATTGGGGAAGAAAAGATATCCAAATGGGGATTGTTATGAAGGTTCATGGAATCAGGAAATGCCAGAGGGGCCTAGGAGGTATAGTTGGGAAAATGGAAATGTTTACTTGGGGGATTGTAATCGTGCAAAATGTGGTGATGCGATATGGAAAATGTAAAAAATAAACACAGTGCATTATTCTCCTGGCTAAAAATGCTACAGAACTTTCCAATTTTCTGGTAAAAAATATATGCGAAATGTATGTGTATGCAAGATAAAAACGGACACAACAAGTTTCCTGGTAAATGTGGCGAGCATACCTGTAGAAAAAGAGGATTTGCATTCAGAGATGAAGACTCAGGAAGCCCAGTACCCTTCATCCATGGCGGCACCAAACCCTCGAGAACCTTCCAAATGGTTTTCATTTTGCAAAAATGAGGAAAATGCGATGGGAGTGAGATATTTTTAGGGTTATAAAATCCTTTGCCATATTTTATATTCTCCCTCAAGTCCGCTGGACTTTATTTTATTCAATATGATAAAAATCAAACATATTTGATAAATAAATGTTTATTAATATATCAAATATGTCTTACTTTTATTATATTTTTGTTTTTATTTTTGGTCCAAGACTGGTATTTATTTGTAAAATGTATTTAATTACAATGCAATTATAAATTGTAATTAAATATTATTATTCGAAATGTAAAACGTATACTCATATGCAAGAAGGAGACTAAGTCTTTTGACTTAGTTTTGAAGGAGGAGTTAATTCAGGAGAGATAAGGCTTTCATTGAAGAAGTCTTTTCAGTTGGGAGACACAAGGAGAGTATATAGGATCACTCATAACCACTTGGGAAGCATTCAAAAGGAGTTAAGATATTTTTGGAGACAAGAGCGTCTTTATAGGAACATGAGGTTGTTTGAAACCAAATGGAGCAAATCTAGGGAGGTTGGAGCATTTTTAGGTAAAGGGTCGAAGTTGGACTTTTCCACCATTTTGGGGAGCTTTTATTACTTGGTTAAGTGTTTTGAGGCTGTTTCTAGTGCTCTTTTGGGTTGATTATTTATTAAGGAAGACTTTTCCAGGTTTATAGCCCTTTTTGGTGTCTTCTAGACTCCTCTTTTTGAGGCATTTTTCTTGCATCCGACCCAAATCAGTTGGGGTTTTTTGTACTTAGTGCCTAAAGACACTATTTTTGGAGTTAGTTCTGATTATGCAGAAAAGGCTCTTGTGACAACATTTTGTCCTTAGCATTTTTTCTTGTATACTTTCTGTAACTCAATCTTGGAGACTGAATATATGATGACAGCATCTTTTGGAGCAAGGTTTTATTAAGTTTCTTTTTCAAGCCTTCTTTTCTTTCTGTATCTTTGTGTTCATAGCATGATTGATAGAGGTAACCAGTGAATTGTATTATTCCTTGTTATTTTGTCTCATCAAGAGCCTAGTTGCAGAAGTGTATTTTGTTTGCAGGTTGCAGTTTGTGTCCACAAGAACATGGAGCTTTCATGTGAATATATATTTTCCTTGATTGCTCAGTCTAGGACCTTTCTGTGAAACATTTATGCAGGCCTATATAGAACAGAAGTGTTACCCACTAAAATAGAAATTTTTTGCAATTAGAGACCTGTCATTATCATTTTAGTTTCCCTCAAAGTTTGGTGAATCACCTAGTTACTTAGTTTATTTTTATTGTTTCCTTTTCTCTTCCCTTTTCCTACCAAGTTTTCAGTTGTTAGAAGAGCAAGTAGGCGATTTATCCAATAGGAACTGGCCTAGGAACCGGAGGTTTCATTTCAATTTGCGCATTGCCCACATGCAGAAGTGAATCCCATGTTAGGCCAAATTACTAAACTTGTAGTTTAGTAGGGTGCAAATTTGAGCCTTAACACTTACCATATGGGTCATATTGGTCCCTTGAGTAATTAAACTCTTTTAAACTCAAATCCTAAAGCTCTTGTTATGCCGCCTTGGTTGCCTGTATATTAGGACATGTATAATGTTCTAGAGACATGGGTAAAGTAATCCTTGTCTTATGTTTCAGAGTCAACAATGCTTGTAGGCCCACCAATTGTTTGGCATATTCTAGGATGCTTATTCTATTGCTACAATACCTGGGTAGAAGGAACGGATTGGCTGTAAAGCCGCTAACCCAAAGGTAGGTAGATCGGTGGTTTTGTAGGAGCCAACACACCCATTCCTTAATCATTTGCATTGCTTCTGAGGTTAGTATTTATCCTACATCTCCTGTCAGTTTTATTATTAGAGCATAAATAAATGCATCATTTAATCTTTTGAAATGCAACTTAGCCTGAGAGATAGGTAATTGAGTGTGATGTTCCCACACTCTTTTTTGTCCAAGTTCTTCTCCTAATTGTCCTTCAGTCTTCAATCTTGGGAACTTACCAGCACGAGCGACCACCCATATAACATAAGAAGTCATGAAGAACTTCGTTTGAAGGATTGTGATCATCTAATTATGGATGTTGTCTGAAATGATTTGTGGCTAGTCAAAATATTCCTTGCCTATCAAAATTGTGGTTATATAATGGAACGTCCATGTGTGGAAGTGTTTGCAATCTGTCTTTCCAAAGGCTCTACTCAGCATAATAATAAGGTCTCTTTGAGGCTCTTGGAAATCTGCTCTCAGTATGTCGGTAGCCTTAAAACCTGTTTTCTATGGCTCTTCTAGCCATGCCTCATTAATGTGTCTTTTATGATTAGAAGCATTCTTAACAAATATGGAAATAGCTTTCTCTTCCGTTGTCACTAGGACATTTTCTCTTACGGGTATTCCCAAGGTCATTCCTATCATGTTAGGAGATAGGTCTACAATCACATTCCCGTCTGCGTCAACACATTGCCTTGTCTCCTGCTGGTAGTATTTAGCAATAGTCATTATGAGTTCGGGTGACTACATAGCTTGTGGAAAGATAGTTGCCTCTACCAAGCCTGATCTCTTAATCCTTCTATATGGGGCTTCTAGGGTATGAGGTTCGGCTTCCAGTTGAGTCTTGATGTCTTCGATCTCTATGTGACCGATTTCAGTATCGGTCACCCACTGAACTTCATCCTCCAACTTTGAAGCTAGAGTTTGCCCTTGGTACTGATATTTCATTGTTATAGACTTTTTGTCGAGCTTCGCTTCCTCCTTTGTCCTCTTCTTGGTTGAGGATGGGTCCATCAATTTGCTTTATCTTGTAAGAAAAGACCCATAATTAGCCATTATTATATCATATTATCAAATTACCACGTACTCCGGGGTTCCCGGGCATAAGACCCTTTAAAACAGCTAATTTCGAGATTCCAGGGCATAAGACCCTTTCAAATAGCTAATTTCGGGATTTCAGGGCATAAAACCCTTTAAAACAGCTAAATTCGGGATTATGGGGTTCCAGAATCCCGAATTAAGAAAAGGTGTCAAAATACCAACTTCGGAACTACGGGGTTCCGGGTTTGGCAAAGGACCTCAAAAGGCAAATTTCGGAACTATGGTGTTTTGGGGTTCTGAGGTAAGAAAAATATTGCAAAGATCAATTTCGAAACTCCGGGGTTCTCGAATTTTGGGTAAAACAGCTTCAAAACAGACTTTGGGATTCTGAGGTTCCGGAATCTCGAGATGGGTAAAACTCTGTCAAATGAGCACTTCGGAACTTCGGGGTTCCGAAATCCCGAAATACCAAAACTTAAGGTTTCACGAAAAAGAAAAATCGAACCGGCCAATTTATTCAAAGCACAAAAAATCTAATCTAACCTAGCTAAAAGGTACAAAAAATGACAAAACAAAACAAACGAACCAACTTGATGAGGCAGCGAAGCGGAAAACACAAAGCGAACGAGGAAGCGAAATGCGTGGAGGGAGAGCTCGAATTTCGCAACAGAGGAATGCACAAATGAATGAAAATCGCCCCCCCATTCGGCGACCATACAACCTCACTAAACACATCCTCGGGATTCCGAGGTTCCGGAATCCCGAGACAAAACAAAGGGAAGCTTGGAACTCCAGGGTTCCAAGGTTCCGAGGCCCTGAAACAAAAACAAAACGACATCTCGGGACTTCTGGGTTCCGAGATGACACACAAAGTGCGTTCAGGATTTCAGGGACCCGAAACTCTGAAACTCGAATAAAAACCCAACAAAACACAAAGACCTTGGGATTTTGGGATTCCAGAATTTTGAGGCTTCCACACAACGAAGAGAAAAAAGACTTCGTAACTTCGGGGTTCCGAGATTTTGGGGTTTTCAACAAGACAACGCAAACAAGACAAGACTTTGGAACTTCCGGGTCCGAGGTCTTGACAAAAACAGAAGGCACAGAGACCACTTCGGAAATCCGGGGTTCCGGGGTTCCGAAGTGTCCAAAGCAAAAACACAAGAGAAGACAAAAAAAGAAAGAAAACAAAAGATAGGAAAAGGGGACCCGCATTTTCATGCCAAGGAAAATGATGGGGGTAGATATGCACGGCATAACAGGTACATGCTTGGTTCCAAGATTAATTGTTCACTTCTCAAGATTGATTGAAAAGGACAATTATATTTAATTAACTTTGAGACATATTTGTCAAAAAGAAATAAATATTATTTTATTTCCCCAAATTTTAGTTATAATTTAACATTGTTCCACAGTCGTAGGGGATGGGGGGACAAAGGGCCTAAGTTTGGGGACGATGGAGGGAGGGCAATGGGGGGGCGGTGTTGATATACATATAGACTTGAAAAACTAGTTATGAAAAGATGTATAAGAATTATATTTCAAATGAAACTATGACAAATTAGTAAAATAGCAAAATTGCAAATTATAAATAATAAGATTTCTTGAATACTAAATAAAATTTGACAAATCAAATTGAAGATTTCTATTATATCAAAAATATGATTTATGATCATGATTCATCATTGGCTTATTAGTTATTAATTGCTTAGAATTATAGTTTGATGGGGGTTTGGGGGCAACACCAAAACGAGGTTGAGGTTAGCACCCCTCGCAGAGGTCTGGGTAAGAGAGAGATGTAGAGATAGGTCTAGATCTTGGGGGAAAGAGAAGAGAGTGAGATACAGAGAGGTAGACAGAGGGGTTAGAGGAAGAGTGATAGGTAGAGAGATAGGCCTAGAGTTGAAGGGAGACAAAAAGAGTGAGATAGAGAGAACGAAAGAATACTGATAGGAGGTTGCTGATTACTGAAATTTGACTAAGTCTGAGTTTTTTTTAATCTTCTAAAATCTAGAATCTACATTATAACTCTAGAGATTTGAAACCCCTCTCAAACATCCTGCCAATATATACATGAAATATAACTTAAAGTATAATACTTATACTTAAATGTTATATTTCATGTGTATATCTGATGAAGAGAATGAGACTGGCTTGAAAACAAGGATGGTATTTTCACAATTTTTCCTCCATTTTTTCTTGGGGTTTGAATTTCTAAGTTGGGGCTATGGGAGACTCCTAGGCATCCCCGAGACAGCCAGGAGACTCTGAGACATTTGGATGCCCCCAACGTCTCTGGATGTCCCAGTGGTGGTGGTGGGATGGCAAGGGACGCCCCGTCCCCGTCTTGAAGATGCAGGGGTTGGGGGGCAACACGTCCCCATGGTTCACTAATAGTTAAGGCAAATGTTTTCAAAAAGCTTCTTCATGTTTTCTTAAACTATTTTCTTTTCAAAGAATGAATGTGCATTCATTTTTCTTCTCTTACGGAAGATGAAAACCCTTGGGATTTGTGAAGCTTTGGGGAAAAAATCATCCTAGTTTTCAGTTCAGTTCGATATTGGGATTGATAGTGTGCTTCATCAAGGAACGGTTTTCATGATTTCAATGTTTTAGTTTTGGGTGCGAGTTATGAAAAGCACATAGAAAATACTGAGAGGTGGGGGGGAGAGGGGTGTTGAATCAGTATTTTGAACTTTTAAAATCATGAAACCATATAAGACTTTGAGAGAGCAAATAATAAGATGCAAACACCAAATTTCTCATGGAAAACCCTTTTGGGTAAAAAACCACGCCAAACAATAACTTTTATTAACAAAATGGGCACCAACTCAGATTACATAAGTGATCACCAACTCACATAGAACACCAACTCCCAAAGAGCACCAACTTTGATCAGCTTAGGCACCAACCTCAGATTGAGCACCAATTAAAAAATAAAGTCCATCTCAGAATAACGAACTCAGCAACATACATGAGAGTGACCCACAGCTCCTTCAATTCCTTAGCATAAAAATCTGTTATTATAAATTTGAAGCAAGGTGTCTTATTCCTCAATCTTATTGATGACTCAAGGCTTTACCAGCTAAATTGCATTTTTAACTTATTTCAACAGACAATCTATCATACCCTTAGGCACACCCTCTATTTGTACTGCAATAGCAATCTACTTGCTCCGAACCTGAAACATATATATTACTGCTTGTGTATAAATGCTTCGTATGTTTTATCCGCACATAACTTGGCTAACGATTCACAGATAAAATGTTTCAACCTCCATTTCTTCTCACTTCATATATTTTGTTCAAACTCCATTATATGTATATACTCCTCGTAATATCCAGCAACACTCCACTTTTGAAAAACTTTCGAGTGGCACGTTCATTACCACCACTAGTATCGCATCACTTCATATATTCATTCAATGCATTCTTACTTATTACCTACTCCACGCACACTATCCATATCTTCCGTGCGTTAAAGCCTGACCAGCAGCAGATGTTTCATAACTAGTAACTAGACCAGCGGTAGACGTTTCATGAATAGACGGAAGGCATATATTAAGTGCTATGCATCCACTATACATGTATTGAGCTTGCCTTATTAATGATCTTGTTGCATTCTTATTCCAAGTATAACCACCACCAAAAATAGGCCTTCCACTCACAAAAAAAACATTACTAAACAGCTGTTGTGAAACAAACCAACAGACAAGGAGGATTAATTTGATTCCATAAAAACATTTTTTTGACATGCAACCGATGATGTGTCAACTTGACAAGGCACATGGAAAGGTGAAGTAGACAAGTAGCCAGCTCAAGCAAACAACCAACCAGGTGAAGAAGACTAACAACCAGCTCAACTAGACAACCGGGTAGCTCAACCAAACAACTGGGTAGCTCAACCAGCCAACCAAGTTGGTCAACCAAGCAACCAATTAGCTGAAGCAGACAACCAGGCAGCTCATTCCAATGTTCTATTAATTTGAGTGATCCTTCGAAATTTATACAACCTTGATCATCAACCTTTGATGTCAATGACACCATATTCAACTAATTATTCATTGTTTGATCAAATTCTGATTTTGCTTGCAATATATGTTTCAGGTTTTGGATTGTTATAGGTTTAATGTTATTGAAGCAAATTAATCAATAGATTTTTTTAAGTGTTGACTCCCATGCAATCCATACCCTTCTTTGCAAGTACTGACCGTACCAATAAGGCTATCCTATTTTCTAGTGATAGTTTTTAGACTGTAGAAATGGCAAAGTTTAGCCTATGGTAGGTGATAGAAGCTTCTATGAAAATAATCTAACTTTTTCTACCAATTTCTATTTGTACACTGCTTACAGGCTTTAGTACTATACTAATGATTATTTTATTTTGAATCGTTGTAGTTTTGAGTTGGTTTTATCTAAGCTATAAAAATTTATATGGTCTAGTCAGTCTGTACTCTGTACCACTAAAAGGTTTGAATCGTAGCTCTCTTAATGACATTTTTGAGGCCGTAATTGGTCTTTCTGAGGGATTGTACAGTTGTATATCAGGGATAGAGAAATATAAATGGTTAATCTACGGTTATCATTTTTCTAGACAAGTGGTTTTCCTTCCAAAATATGTCATACCTCTAAAAATGAGAATAGCCCTATGTTTAGCACGAATTTAAAATATGTCATATCATTCTTAGTTTGATATATGTTTCTCACTTGACAAACAATTAATTCTGCATCACCCTGGGCATGAAGATTTCTGATTCCTCTTTTCAATGCAACGCTCATCCCTAACAAAAGCGACTCATATTCAGCCGTATTGTTAGTATTAGCAAATTGCAACTTGAAAGAGTAAGGGAAGATCTCTCCCTTAGGAGATATAAGAACTACACCAGCTTCGGATCCATTTGTAGCGCAACTGCCATCAAATTCAAGAGTCCACACATCATTTGAATTGTTGTTTTCATTGGAATGATTAGAGCTGCCTTCATCTAAGATGGGTGCATTATGAAAAGAAAAGTTGTCATCTTCTTCCATAGGAGAAGATGAACTTTCCTCTTGAGTAGGTGAAGAGTGAAACTCATCTTGTTGAGAAGGTAATGGAATACTTTCATCAACAAGAGGAGATGAGACTTCCTCAACCATAACATATGAACTGGAAGACCCATCTTCCGATGCTTGATCTTGATCAGTATCAACAAACTTTTCATTTGCTGAAATGTCGGAACTGCTAGAAGGATAATCTTCAGCAAATTCTGAAATTTCATCTATATGGAGATAATAATTCCCAAAACCTGAAGATTCAAAAAGAATCTGAGCATGGGGATCATTAGACTTGACAACCGTGTACTTGGTTTCTCTTTCAAGAATTAACTTCTGCACAACACCTTTGATAGGTATTCTTGCTTCCGTCATATCCATGTTGAGTTCACCTCCAACATCCTTACAAAAATTACGGCCAAGTAACATTCCATATGATGCAGGAACGTCAGCCACCAAGACAGTCATCTTTATTTTATTATCCGGAAAAGCAGCAAATGCAAATTGACCATCCTTGATTTGCCCAATAAGAGGCACTTGTTTGTTCTCCATGGAATAACAATGACCAAAAGTTTTGGTCAAGGTCAGCCCCAAAGCTTAAGCAACTTTTGCGGGCATGACGTTATCAGAAACACCGGAATCCAAGACACAATTGCTTAATTGAAAACCATTGATCAACAAGGAAATGTAAAAGGGTTCTATCTTTCCTTGGGTGGTAGATGGAATGGTCACCAAATGATTGGGCAAATTCTTGGTTTCTTGTGGGGTAGTATGTTCAAGTATAAGACGAGTTTCCTTACTTTTAACAAAATCAGCTAATCTATCAAATTGATCAGGATTAGCTTGTAAATACTCAACTTCGGACATTTGAATCTTAGTCTTCCTAGCATGGTCAATAATATCAAAAGCTTGAAATGAACCAGCTAGAGAGGGATTAACATTGTCCGATAGTGGTTTGGGGTTAGGCATACCGGGCTTGGGATCAATAGATGAAGCAAAAGGAGGACTTTTGTTACTTGAATTTTCGCTGCATCCTTTAGAATATAGGGCAGCGGTGTTCCTCTTTTAGCAATAATAACAGGTGGTTGTAAATCACTTGCGATCTTTGCAGCTTCTTCTTGTTGAGCCAATCGGGTCTGGGATCTTGTCATTACAGCAAATGCTTGGCTATGAGTCCTTTCGGCTGCAACAGAGTCATCATAGTGCATGTAACATATAGTAGAGTCACCAGTCACTTCTTCTTCTTCTTGTTGAGGAAGAGCAACTTCGTCAGATTGATAATGAAAATAAGAATCATTTTGATCAGTCTCATAATAGCCAACCGCTGCCTTTGAAGGAGGTGGTTCAAGCGCAAGTCTCTCCGGAGGAGGAGCTAACTTGGGTTGATTCTTGGCAGCGTAACTAGCAGCAGCATTAGGATACATCCTTCTTGGGATATCCTTGTATGGTGTGGGATAGGAATTCTGAGATGCTTCTTTAAAGCAAGAAGTTCATTTGCTAACTTTTGCACCATAGGATCGGTAGAACCAAAAAATGAACCCTCCATATGTGGACCTCCTTTGGACTGATTAGAATCCTTTTTGATCTTACCAGCTAGCATCAAATCGTCCTCAATTTCAGTAGCCATTGATTGAGCAACTTCTAAATCAGCAGGAGATGCTCGCCTTAAGAAGAAACTAACCTCGGGCAACTGAGTGTTAATGAAAAAGCACTTGAGGTTCTCAGGAGTGGGTTTAGAATTGATAGGAATTCTATTTGCTAATTTGTTGAATTTAGCAATGAATTCGTGCATGCCTTCATGCGTATCTTTCTTCAATTGGGTCAACTGGGCCAACAAGGCGTGTTCATCTTTCGCAGGCTTGAAATGTTCTTCGAACTTGTCTCTCAACGAGTTCCAAGAAACAATCGAACCAGCCGTAAGATTGAAAAACCAATCTGCTGCAATATCTTGAAGAGTCTCTATGAACAAATGAACAGCAACATCTTGATGTTCAACTCCAAGAACACCACATGCCATATAGAAAGATTTGACATGTTCATCGGGATGTTGCTTTCCATCACCATAGAACTTGGGAAGATTTTTATGAGTACCTTGTGGAAGCGGATGAAGAGGTGGGGTTAAAGCCAAAGGACCAAAAGCTACTCCCCACAGACTGGGAGGAGGAAGTGGAGGTAGATTAGCCATATTAGATAATGAAGGTATCAGTGGTTTGAAAAAGAAAGAGGAATCTTCACTTGGGATAGATTTCTTTTTTCTTGAGGGAGGATAACTTGTGGTCCCTGAAAGGGAAGATGTACTAGTGAGTAAAAAGAATCTAGCTCTTTCAGCAGGAGATATTTCTTCTGAATATTGACCTTTCTTCAGACGAACGCAAACACGCAAACTTTCTAGTTTAAAGAAATGAAAGAATTTCCAAGCTCTTCTTTTAAAAACAGCAAGACACTAGTATTCAAATGAAAGCGTGAGGCTTCCGAATGCGTCCGTGTCCTTAGCAGATTTGAAAAGAATCTGGTGATGTTTCAGATGGGCCAAACAAATTTATATCAGAGATCTTTAAGACAGAAATAACAAAGTACTTCAAATCTCGTTTGATCAGCAGGAAACCCAATAAAAGTTTTTTTTTTTTTTTTCTTTTTCGAAATCAACAAGAAACTAGTCTTCAAACGAAAGCATGAGGCTTCCGAATGCATCCGCGTCCCTAGCAGAGTCGCCAAAAAATTGTTGGTTGAAAATTTTGTACACTTGGGGAAATATACAAAATTGTGGTTTCAACCACAGCACACGAGTAAAAACTCTCCTAATTAAGGGAAGGCTCCCCATATCTAACTACAACTTGGAAAATAAAATAGGATAGGACAGCAATCTTTCTTCTTTTTTCAAGAAAGACAATATCCTTTTCTCTTAACAGAAAAGGATAGTGATTGAATATGAACAATAGTAATCACTTTCAAGTGAAATAAGAGAAAGGAAATGAAGTTTCTTGAAAGCGCAAAGACTTCCGTCACTTCCTTCGGGATGGGACAGCAATATCAAGCTCAAAGACTTGACTATTGGAAGTCCTATCTACTCTTTGCTATACTAAATTTTACAACGAATAAAAGACAACAGCTCAAAGATTGGAATAATCTATTCTTTCGACATAAAGACAAGAACTAATGCAAGCTCAAAGACTTGCTGCTATTTCTTATCTAACAGTAATTTTTTTTCAAGAATAGACGCAAGCTCAAAGACTTGCTGCTCCTTCTAGAGATTTTCCTATTTTAATTAATCTTCTCTACTTGCAACTCAAAGACTTCAAATCAGATTAGACTAAGCTCCTTTAGAAACATTTTGCATGGAGAAAATAAAAAGATTCAAACTCAAACATGTAGCTCAAAGACTCAAAACTTGAGTAATCCTTCTTTATTATTCTTCAAAACTTTCAATTCACATACATAAGCTCAAAGACTTCTTGCTGTAAATTTGGCGGAGTTTTTGCTTGCTTTCCCAAAGATATCAATTACAATAGACCCCTCAAGTATTTATAGAAGGGGAGACTTGAGAAAAAAGTGGGAGGATCCTAACTAACTTGAGAGATTCTCTCAACCACCAAGACTCATTCAATAACTAACTGAGACTTCATTAACTAACCAAGAGTTATTCCAACTAACTAAGACTTATTCCAACTACAGTCCTAATCGGACACAACTTGTAGTTGCCTTACATGTAATTACAAAAGTGCAAGTAATGTGTAACTTGCATTTTACAAAAAACACTTTTACATGTAACTTGTCAAAACAAAATTACAACTAAAGATTCGGGAAATCCTTGAAATTTCTGGATGCTTGCTTGTAGTTCATCGGGATTTGGTTCATGGGTGTTCTTGGCAACAACCATAGTCTTCACAATAGTGTTCGTGACAGCGGAGGAGTGCAGAATTGTTTTTATCCAGGATAGACTGGATTTCACGCAGAAAGGAGGCTTGGTGATTCATCAATGCTTGAATTGATGCTGCCGAGAATTGTTCGCTCCTCCATTCATTATGAATCCTCATCTGTAAATCAGCAAGAACTTCTTCTTCTGGAATCAACTCTCCATCCTGACTTACTATGTTGCAAGAGGCCCTTTCACAATGTGAGACAATATCTCGGAAAACTTCACCTCGGAATCTCCTTGCATCATCGATCTCCTCAATGAGGGATTTAAGTACAAGGGTCTTGTTTTCCAGGAGTTCTTCAAATTCCAAGTACACGACCTTGGAAGAGATGATGGCGTGCTCCTGTAGAACACTCAGCTATTGTTGGGGCATAGTACGCCAGATTGTCAAACTTTCTTCAACACTTTCCAGATTCTTTCTGAAAGTATTAGAAGTTTGATCCAGTTTCTTCTCAACAATCTCCAACTTAGACATTATCTGAAAAATGTCTTTCATTACCTGTACACATAGATCGTGAAGTTGATCAACCCAGGAATCCAGTGCTTGTACTTTTTGAGCAGCCCTTTCCACTCCACGAATTGATTCTTGGGAACCAGAAGAACCTATGGAGTTACTCCCTTCAATAGTAGGTTTTGTAATTTTATGAACGACTACCATAAGTTGTCGGTTTTCCTCTTCTAGCTTGTCTTTCTTTGCTAGAAGATCATCACACCTTTGCACCAATGAAGCAACAAAAAACTGAGCATCATGTTTAATGACCTCATGCGTTTGCTTGCCCAACTCTATCCTTGTAACCTTATAATCAGCAACTGACATTTCATGAAGTGGCTTATCTGCAATAGGTTCCACAATTTCAGCTACCTTCATCTTGTTACTATCAACAGTTACTCTGGAGATAGTCTTGGCCTTCTTAGCAACTTTGGATCTGGATTGTTTGAGTTGCTGGTAATCAAACGCATCAGGTGAGATTTCTTGCTTCTTCCTTTTCGGGGTAAAAGAACTAAGCTATGGAGGCAAAGTCATCAACTCCCCTCCAATAGCAGCCATAGGCAAAGAAGAAGCAGTTTCTGTTTGAATCACCGTGGTCATCCTGGG
The DNA here is from genome assembly GCF_030272615.1 of Cryptomeria japonica. NCBI lineage: Eukaryota > Viridiplantae > Streptophyta > Pinopsida > Cupressales > Cupressaceae > Cryptomeria > Cryptomeria japonica. The sequence goes on along the minus strand of NC_081409.1, from coordinate 214,990,354 downwards.
AGGAATATCTGTTTGGACAGCGACCACGGTTTGCTCAGTTACCAATGGGCATGAAGATTGCCTCATGAATTCTTCAAAACCAGAAGTGGAAGTATCAATTTTTTATAACTGGATGCAAGTAGGAATATTCTCAGGAACTTTCAACACACACTCTTGGTGATGATCAGGAGATGGCTCGTATGCTGAAATGGGAATTGCATTATGAGGAGACTCATCCACAAGCAAATCAGGAGGAGAAAGAGGCGTATCAATGGAAACTGGTGGAATGATCTCATGAGGCGAGTCTGAAACTGGAGATTTGGGAGCATCATCAGATTGCTGCCCCTCTTTTGGATTATCCAGATCAATTACCTAGACATGGAATCGTGATTTTTCCTTACCACGAACAGTTGTCTCCTCAGGAGGAAGCACTACTGCACGACTGACACGCAACTTGATCCTTGTGCCCGAAAATGAAGCACCCTCCTTGTACATGGAATCGTGATTTTTCCTTCCCATGAACAGTTGTCTCCTCAGGAGGAAGCACTACTGCATGACTAACACACAACTTGATCCTTGTGCCCGAAGATGAAGCACCCTCCTTGTTGTCAATTTGAATCTTAGATTTCCATCCACGAGGCCCTGTAGAATCATCTTCTTTACCAACATTGATTTTTATAAGTTTAACAGCATTACTTTTCAGCCATGCATTCGTGTTGGCCAAGATAGGCTGAAATCTGTCAAGGATGGATATGCACTCCTTGTGTGACCATTGGATCAAAGGAAGTGGAGCTTCTTCAACCCTCCGTGAAGTGTATTCAGGATCAAGTATATGCCTGTCATCAATCATCCCTTGTGGGATATCCACCAAGTTCAAATCAACAATTTGCTCAACAGTGAGCCTGCAGTAATCCATCTTCAGAACTTCGGCTTCTGTGTGGAGATCTACCCAAATGTCATCAATGCGATGAACATGCACAAAAGATTTCTTGATCTTCTCCTTCATACCCTTATAATCAAAATTAGCTCTAGGTTTAAACCTTTTGAGCTTGATTTCCTGCAATTCAGTCTCCATGGCCTTAGCCTTCACAGATGTGACAAGGGAGTATCGGCCAATTTTCAATGGGTTTGTGGTAGAGATCCCCATTCCAACCTTGTGTTTAGCAAACTGAAAAGTGTGGACAGCCATGATCTGTTTTCCCAGCTCCATAAGAATGATCTTATTAGTTGGGTATCTGGGAAGCATGTATGGCTGACCACCATAGCATCCGATCCTTATATAGGTGAAGGTGGGAAATTGCAGAAACAAACATCCATACTCTCACACCTTGTCCCATGCTTGATCAGATATTCTCTTGTTCCTGAGAGTTCTGTGAAACTGACACATGAAATAACCGAAGAATGCATCTTGGACCCTTCTGAAATGCAGTCTGCTGGGTCTCAATGGCAACTGGTCATGGTGGTAGGAACTGCTGCAAGTTGTTCACACAAGGCATCGCTGATGACTTCTCCCCATGAAATGTGATGTGATTGCCGTATGAACATGATGAACTGATACATCCATGGCTCAAAGACATTGCAATGCTCAAGGCCTCATTCTATTGAGAAGGGTTATGGTGTCTCCTATTTCCCATTTGAAATCGCAGCGGTACAACTTTGCCCACCTTGAGAAGGAGGCTCGTGGCTCTTGGATCCACCTATTGATGTGTCGCTTGCAATCTTTTTCCCTCTTTTTTCATAATACTCCGCTGCACTTTCTTTGGAGATTTCCGTATAAATAGGTGCAGGAGGTATTCTGAAGACCTTCTCGATCATATCCGCATCAAGACTGATTATAGCTTCGCCATCATCATTTTTGATGACTCTTGACTCTTTGTCAAAATGATGGGTGCATGCAAGAACGAACTCAGGTTCTAGGGCAGCCATCGGGAAAGAAGATGCATGGTGGATATGGCTGTCCAACAGCTGCTGCAAGTTATTATCCTGTAGATCTTCTACCCTTTTGACGAATTCCGACATATCAACGTGCCCTATTTCCGTGTCTCTGATGCGATCCAAAGGAGAAGAAACCTGTGAAGGTGCCACCTCGTTCTGATATTTGTCATATTTGTATTTCATCTTCTTTGGAGTTGGAGATGCCGACAAATCTGACATTGATTGTGAACCTAGAATACTGTAATGAAGACTTAAAAGAGTTAAGGCAACATCATAGTCAGCTGCAAGTATCATTCTTCCTTCTCCAAATGGGTAAAACTTTGATTCTTGAACTTTACGATTTTGTGAGAGGATGAGGGGAAATATGTAGAAATGGGAAAATCTCGACTCTGACCAATTTCGGATCTTGGGAGAATTTTCGTAAGTATACAAGTTGGAAAGGACATACATGCAATCGGGGTTTTAAAACCCGAATACAAGTACACTTGTAAATTTGCAAATGGAAAAATGGACGAAAAATAAGATTTTGACTTGCGGAAAATGACGGAAATGGAAAGTACGGATATGGGGAACATGAATGGATAGAAATGGGAAAATTCGAGAAAGTCATTTTCATGAAAATGGGAAGAACTCTTCAACATGTAATTCGGTTTTCAAAACCCAAATTTGCAAGGGAGGGGTATTTCACACTTTTCAACTTGGAATTTTAACCAAAAATGGTTAAATTCCTTAACCGTAGGGGAAGAACAAGAATTTCCAGCGAACTTGTAATCGAGCTTAAAAATCCCGAATACAAGTAAAGGGGGAATTTTGGGAAGAACAATGCAATTCAAAAATTGCATACCAAGGGGAAGATTTCTCTCACAAAAACCGATTTTTGGGGGAAGAACAACACATACCAAAAATGCAACTAAGAAAGAAAACTAAGACCAAGAAAATAACAAAATGAAGGAAAGAAAGGAAAGAGAACATACCTTTCTTGAAAATGCAAATGCCTCTCCAAAAATGCAACCAATTTTTGGAAAGAAGGAAAACTAATAGATAGAAGCAATCTGCAATGCCAAATCCTTAATACGTTTTTGCAAAAATGCTCCAAACTGATAAATGTAGCAGCAATCCCAAATCTGGAGGACCAAAATGCTAATGAGAGAGCACACCCAAGAGGATTGGAACAAAACGCCTAAGGAGAAGTAGAAGAAATGGTGACAAGTGTTTGCAAAACGTGGCCACAATTTGCATCTTCAACGACATCATTAAATAGCTCAAAACTCCTCCCAAACTCCATGCCTAGGTGAGAGAGGGCAAAATGATTTAGGAGATTGCAGCTTGTTGGAGATTTAATCAACCAAAATGTGGCATTAAAGAAAAACAGTGATGGCTGATTTAGGGCGAAAAACCAGTCAATGCAACCTCCAAATGGTATGAAAGGTGTCCAAGAATGCATGAAAATAGAATGCAAGCCAAAACGCCTTCCTCCTCCAACAATTTCTCCACAAAAATTGCCTTGAAATGGTCAAAAACCGTTTTTCCTTGCATTTCGAGTTTTTTGGAATAAAAGACAAGTTCGATTTTGCATAGGGGAATGAAAATTGGGTTTTTGGGAGAGAATAACAAGTTTCAATTTCACTTTTTCCACTTACAAGGCAAAATCAGGATTTATTAGACAAATGACAAGTTTAAAATTGTCAAAAATGCAATTGCAAGGCAAAATCGGGTTTTTTGGAGAAGAATACAAGTTTTAATTACTTGTAAAAGGGAAATAAAATCCCTACAACAAGTTAGAAATACTTGCACATATGTAATGGGGATTTAAAATCCCTATTACATGTGAAAACCATTAAAGTAGGGGTTTTTAGATCAAACTGCAAGTTTACTTGTAATTGAGCCAAAAAATCCCTATTTTAACTAAACAAGACCAAAAACAATAAAAAAGATAAAAACAACAAAGGGGAAATTTAAAACAAATTACAAGTAACATCTTTAAAATAAAAGTGCACATGTAATAAGTCAAAAATTCCCCTACAAAGACCAAAACAATGAATATCATTAAAACTTGCAGTTTGAAAGAAATTCTCCACTTGTAGTCGGGATTTTAAAACCTGAAATTGAAGGAAAGACATAGCAAATGAACCCAGAATTTGACGAAATTCGAAACGCAGTTCGAGGATGGACTGAGGATTAAGTCAGTCCAAGGATTAGTCGAAATTTTGCCTCGAGAAGTGTGCCATAGAGTAAAATTTTTCATTTTTTTTACAAAATTTTCATGTAGTGGTCCTTCATTTTTGGAAACAAAAATGAGGACAACAAATGCTTCACATGCAAAGAGCCATGGGCGTAGGCCATAGATGTCATAGAATGGGATAAGTCCACCAAATTGAGGTAGCTTTAGATAGAGAAGAATTAGAAGCTAAAGAGTTGGAATAGGAAAGTGAGGAAGGAGCCTTAGCAAGGTATGTTGAATTATAACCCTTTAGGGTTTATGGATTTCTTTGGTTGATGGAGTTGTTGTAAGAACTGGCCTATAAGCTGAAGACTTTGAAGGCTTCAATGAAGAATTGGTAGCAAACACTTTTGAAAAAATGAAATTGCAACTCACTATTGGACAAAGCCACAATTCTTAATCTTAGATTTATGAGTATCAACCTATAGTTATTTGTAAAATCCCCAATTTTTAGGCCCTCTTATAGTACAATTAGTGTTGGTCTCCAAGTTGGTGCCACATGCTCACAGGAGCATTCCAATGCTGCAAGTGTGTTTAGACAAGCTAGTAGAGATGAATGACACTTTTTGGGGGTAACAACCTCTCCTTTTGAGTTGAGAACCTAGATTTGATAGCACATAGCTTAGAAATAAAAAAGCCATGGTTTAGGTGGGTAGACAAGATCATGCAATAAGAAGTTCAGAATGAATTAATATACATTGGTCCCAGATGATCGCCTTTCGAAATGGGAATATCTATAGTATTAGAAATATTGTGCTTCCTTTTAAAAGTATCTAGTAAGATCCTATTATTGTAGTGCTGTTGTAGGTATAGTAACTATTGATTTGTTTTTTATGCACATGCAAACACAAAATAAATACCATAAGTATCTTATCCTCTCTTGAACAAAGTAATTCGAATGCTAAAGATTTGCCTCAAGATCATTCAAGAAGACTCCAAGGTTCTTATATGTAGGGTCTCTACGTGTGGATAAGCACAGCTGATTTGATGTGATTATGCTGGAATCACAAGGGGACTTACATTTGTATGCCTGAACGCTTTGATAGGTTGGAACTTAAGTCCTATCTACTCACCGAGGAGAATAAAGAAATAACCAAAAGGTGCAGGGTTTAGAGAGTCTATTCTAGGATCTAGAATGTAAGAATATAGATGAACAACTAGGTGGAGTCCTACTAGGTTGGGTCTCACCATCAGGTTGAACAATCTGACACCAACTCAATGCAATCTTCTAAGGGATGCTTCAAATATGTTCAAATCATTACACCATCAAACACTGATCACCATTCAAGTTAATGCATGAACAATAGACGCATAACAATTTGAGATTAAGTTCATTCAAAGCCAGTTGACCACGCAAGGTGCACTTACAATCAGTAAGAGGCTAGTAGTATGGACTAGGTGGATTCTACGCGAGTGCATTCAACAATTTTCTCCATTCAATCTAATTATCTACCATCAAATTTGAAGATCCAACAAGAAACCATGCATATTGCAAGAAACAACACATTTCACCTTAACTTCAATGAAAATGGAGTTCATTTACAATTTAGGCAACAATTTCTTGCCTTCGCCTCGTATTCTATTCTAATTGCTATTCTATTGACTATTAGCCATTCTAACCTCTATTAACCAACTATTAACCTTTACAAATGAAGAGCCAAAGCTTTATATAGAGAGCTCTTTACAATTCAATGGCTCTGATTGACTTACAATCAATGGCTAGGATTACAAGATGAAAACCCTACTTAGGGTTTGTTATAACAAACTCCTTTAGCCAATGATAAAATTACATTCAATGCTTGTGAACCAATAGATGCCAGGGGTAGGTACATCAAAGTTTGTGCCTTCGGCACAAGCGTGATTCATCGAATCTAGACATGCTGATGTGGACCTTTTTGACTGGAGGAACAATGACTGGGATGCCACCTTGTCTTGCACTTGTGCTTGGTCAAGGAACGTTGTATCTCTTGATATTCAATGTGATGATGATGAGAAGCTAATTTTGATTAACGCTTCTGAAACTATCTGCTTCTTCAACGCACCCTTGCACTAACCTTGGTTGATCCTCCTTCGTCCTTGATGTACTTGATGAATTACGTACCTTTCCTTGACTTTCTTATGTTTGATGAGGCTTCTTCAGGATCAAGTCATCCCTTCTTCTCTGGAAGCTCATCTTGCCTTGAAATATTTGTATGATCCTTTTCTTGGCGTCCTGTGATCTCCTTGGGGATAGCTCTAACATTTGAAGTCCCTTGATCTTAGTAGCACTTTGAGTCTTCTTTTATGCACTTAAGGTGTCCTTGATGATGATGAAGTTTGAAGAGGTTGCCCCTGTCCTTGCCTAATCTCCTTCCAACTTGGTCTTGTTGATCTACAAAACAAACAAAGATGGTGTCAAGCACTTATGATATATTCATCCTAACATGGTATTTCTCACTTCAAACCATCAACAAGAAGGCAATAGGATCAATTCGCTCTAGACCCTTTGGAAGGACAGGACCTATAATGAAATTCGCTTTGGACCCTTTGGAAGGACGGTACCTATAATGAAATTCACTCTGGACCCTTTGGAAGGACGGGACCTATAATGAAATTCGCTCTAGACCCTTTGGAAGGACAATACCTATAATGAAATTCGCTCTGGACCCTTTGAGAGGGTCAGGACCTATAATGAATTTTCGCTTTGGACACTTTCGAAGGATAGGACCTATAATGAAATTCGCTCTGGACCCTTTGAAAGGACAAGACCTATAATGAAATTCGCTCTGGACCCTTTGAAAGGACAAGACCTATAATGAAATTCGCTCTGGACCCTTTGAAAGGGTCGAGCGAATTTTATCCTTTAAGCTCAAATCCTTTACTTTCTCATCATTTTACTTTACTTCAATTGTTTCCAAGGCATGATAATGTCCTAGTTGAGGTTCCAAGGCATGAAATTAGTCCATATTTGAAGCAAATTTCGCTTTGGTACCCCTTGAGAGGGTCAAGAGTGAATTTTGTCATTTAGTCTCAAATTCATCATTTCCTTTGCCTTGAACTTAACTTTTCTAACCCTCCTCTTATCACGATCATGCAACTCGCCTCTATCTTAGCTTAAAACAAGGTGAAATAGGGAGTCCTTCTAAGGATTTCGCTCTGGACCCTTTGAGAGGGTCGAGAGCTTAGGTGAAATTCGCTCTAGACCCTTTGAGAGGTACAGGAGCGAAATTGGCTTTTCATACTCAATTCAGCCTTCATTTTACTTTTGTTTTGACCTTGGTCCATGCTAGGAAGGCATCCTAAGGGTTTCCTTGCTCAAATTTTGAGTCAAAGAGCAACTATTGACAAGTTCGCTTGTGTACCCTTGGAAGGTACATGACCCCTAGAAAAATTCGCTATGGACCCTTTGGAAGGGTCAGGAGCAAATTTTGCATTTTTGCACAAATTCTTCACACTTTGTGACCACAACTCACTCAAATGCATGTCTAAGGATGCCTCTAAGTTTAATCAACCTCAATCAATGCTAGGCTTGATGTAAATTGGGAGTAAAAGGAGGTTTCAAGAAAATTCACTCTGGACCCTTTGGAAGGGTCAGGATCGAAATAGCTATTTGCACTCAAACTCTCATCATTTCCTTCAACTTTGCTCTTAGATTTAGCTTTTGGGTCCTTCCCCCATCTCAATCAAGTCTATTTGCCCTCAAAGCAATGTCCACTCAATGCTTTTGGTGTGAAATTAGGCCTTTCTAAGGATTTCGCTCTAGACCCTTTGGAAGGGTCAGGAGCTTAGGTGAAATTTGCTCTGGATGCTTTGAGATGGTCAGGAGCGAAATTTTGCTTTTTGGCTCAAATTCCTCATCCAATATTGTTGCAACTCATTCCAAGGGCATGGATTCGATCATTCTTCATTCAGTCAAGACCTGGAAGCAAGGGTTATAGTCCAAGTTAGGACCAAGAGAGGTTCTTAGGAGAATTCACTCTGGACCCTTTGGAAGGGTCAAGAGCGAAATTCTCCTTTAAGCTCAAATTTCAAACTTCTCCATGATCCAAGTGCATGCAATTCACTTTCAAGGCACTTTTCAAGGCATCAATACATTAATCCTCTCTCAATCATGCCATAGGAACAAAGACTTTGACCTAAACAAAGAGCAAATATATGTTTTAAGAGAATTCTCTCTTGTACCTTTGGAAGGGTCAGGAGCGAAATTCTTCTTTAAGCTCAAACCCTTACTCTTTTCAAGGTTCAAAGGCTTTCTACTAGGTCTCAATTCACTTTCAAGTCATCAACATTCTTCCAATCGCCATGGGGCAAGGTTTATAGTCTAAACTTAGGCATAAAAGAGGATTTTTAAGGAATTTGCTCCTGTCCCTTTGGAAGGGTCAGGAGCGAATTTTGCTATAATGCTCAAATTTGAGACTTTCTCTCCAAATTTCCAAGTCCAAGTTTGTCCAACACATCTCCAAGGGTGAATTCAAGCTAATTTCTTTCCAATTAATCATTCTAGAGTGAGATTTCATCCAAATTAGGAGGGCAAAGGGAGTTTAGGAGGAATTCGCTCCTGTACCTTTGGAAGGGTCAGGAGCAAATTTGAGGTTCTAGCTCAAATTCTCCACTTTCGCTCAAGTTTTCATGTTCAAGTTTTAACATCATGCTCCTCCTAATAGGAATACAAGTGCATTTGCATCAAACAAGACCTTAAAGTGCAAGAATCTAAGGTAATAATCTCTTTCTCAAGAAATTTGCCCTGGACCCTTTGGAAGGGTTAGGAGTGAAATTGGCCTTTTAGTACAAATTTCTCTTCATCTTGTCAAATTTTCAAGTCTAGACTTGATCATTAGGCATTTTCTAAAGGCAAATAGGTCAGTTCCATGCCAATCAAAGCCTAGAAGTAAAAGGACTTCATCAAACTAAGTGAAGAAATCTTTAACTCCCTCCATTCTCTCCTTCATGACTGCACTTGATCTTTACTTCATCATCCTAATCAAGACTTAACCCCAAAACTAGACCAAGGCCAGACCTAAAGAGGGCTTTCAAAGAGACCCTAACTTGACTTGGGCCACTCACTGGTTCATCTCAACCTAACAAGAGCATCCTATTCGAATAAGCTCTCTAGCAATTCTAATGCAAAGATCAATAGCCAATAACCTAAAAGACGGAGCCAAGAAAACTAACCCTAGAAAACAAAAAGCAGGGGTCCCCATTTGCAATGGGGCGATGTGTGAATACGTCACAACAGTAACCAACGCATATTAGTTTTGATCTTCTTCACCTATTTCTTTGACATTCACAATTTTGAGCTATGTCCAAGTATCATCCTCTGTGAAGGGTTGAAGCTGATAAAAAAATACATCACTTGTTCTTGACTTTTTGAATCTACAACAGATAAAAATTGTGCACCTTGTGGTGGGTTGCCCTCTTCATTGTTTCCATCAGTTGTGCTTTCATCTGGCAGCCCATCAAAGTATAAATTTAGAGACCATCAAAATTTGAATATTCAAGAAGTAGATCATTATAAAAATACCCGTGTTTAAAGACATCCATCTTTGACAAACAAGCTTTGCCTACCATCATCTTTTGACATACAAGCAAGAGTAGGAACATGACCTGGTTTTTGTAGTTTCTCTTCTTGATATCCTACTGACATTCTTCATCATCTATGTTGGCAGGTTGGGGTTGACAATGGTGGTGAGTTCACATCAAAGGTATTTGAATACTATCTAAACAGAAATGGGATCAAGCGTCATCTTACAGTCTTCCACACTCAACAGAATGGATTAGTTGAGAGGAGGAACAAAACCATGATGAATATGATTCGGGAAATGTTGTATTTCAAAGGAGTACGTTTTTGGATAGAAGCAGTTCAAACAATAGTCCCTCTCTACAATAAATCACCTTTAGCAACTCGTTAGATGAAGACTATATAAAATTTGGTGTGGTTATCTTCCATCAATATGACATTTTCAGACTTTCAGATCCACATGCATTGATTCCCAAGAAGAACAAGAACAAGAACAAGTGGGGCTGCAAGAGTAAAAAATGCCTCCTTTTGGGATATTTATGTTAATTTTAAGTAATCAGATTATAACAGACTGTAAATGAACAGTAACAACAATGAAAACACCAGACAAAAGACACCAATACCCTGGGAAAATCTCCCTCTTGGAGGTGAAAAACCCAGCCTCAAAATACTATATGTATTATCTCCAATGTAGGCAATTACAAGACAATGAACTTATCTCAGATTGCTGTCCAATCAGCAAGTTAGCAGATCACGATCTCACTTTACATAACAATGAAGATTGCAGCCCTTATGATCATGATCTCACTTTACATAACAATGAAGATTGCAGCCCTTAACAACAGCAGATGGCTAAGGAAGATCAGTAGCAGATGTCTAAGGAAGACTTGATCAGATTCGCACAAGAAGAGTCCTTGTCAAGTTCGCATGGTGATCTTGACAACTTCGCCACACAATCAGCCTTGATGAATTCACACAATAGGCTTGAACAAGTTCGCATACGTGGAGAAGAGATCGCTGTTTGGAGAGCAGATAACATTTGCATAAGATAATAATTAATGACTTCATTTGATGTTTGATTTATATCCAACCTTTGGCGCCAAACCCTCAAGTTGGCTTGCATACTAATTAAGTTATTTATTTGCCATTTATTGCCTTCACATTACATGAGTTTGGGCCCAGCCCTAAGTTACTTTTATTTGTCTTCACGTTACATATGTTTGGGCCCAGCCCTAAGTTACTTTTATTTGTCTTCACGTTACATATGTTTGGGTCCAGCCCAAAATAGTTTGAATTGCATGAGAGATAAGACGTGTATTTTAATTGTCATTGACAACATTAAAATACAATAGACAGGTATCCGAGCTAGCTACTATTTCAACAATTTAGAATCCTCAAAAGCCTAAAAGTTTGTTGAGAAAACCAAGAAAATTCTCATAGCAAGAGATTTTTTTAATGAAATAACAGAGGACGCTATCAACATTGTTCAATAATTGAGCCCACAAGAAATTTGTAAAATTTGATATTCTCGAGGAGAATGATATTTAGATTCCAAACCTTAATGGGAGTAAAAATAGTTTGGATTACATTAAAGCTGTTTTACCTTTAATAATTAAAAATTGAACTCCCCTTGAGAAAGAAAATGAAGATGAAAAGATGCTTCTAGAGCAACAACTATGACATGGAGTTTCAGATCAGGACACGAGGGACCCATTGATCCTCACTAAACGTAGAAAAAGATGTCAAAATGGGCCACTCGATATAATGAAATAGACTTGATGAAGTTCGAAAAAATTGCTCTAGAAGTACATGCAAAGCAAGAGAAAAGAAAAAAGAAAAAAAAAAAATCCTAAAAGAGTTTCAAGATAAGCTAGTAAAGCTTACTTTTGTATGATATCTAAAAGAATAAATCAATATTACTTTTGATGCAGTGCCCAACTTCCTTTGAACAAGTTGAAGCACTTGATGCACGAAGAAAAGCAATGGAAATTGAATATGATGCCTTGGTCGAGAATGGAACTTGGAGTTGGCTCATCCCATTCAATTGTAATTCCATTGGTTTCAATTGGGTTTGTTGAAACAAAACAAATCATTTGACTCACTTGACAAACACACAGCAAAGATTTTCGTAAATGGTCAAAGAGAAGGGATAGACTGAGAGAAAACTTTTGCATACATAGCAAAATGGACCACCGTTTAGGCTTTGTTTGCTTTGACAGCACAAAATGGATGCAAAGTCCATCAGATGGACATGAAAACTACTTTTGTGAATGGTGATCTCAAATAAACGATCTACATTACTTTACCAACTATAAGGTTTAAAACAGGTCTCAAGAACTTGGTATGAAAATAACACTAAGCACCTCTTGAGCATGAACTTAAACCTTTTTGAATTTCAAGATGCAAATCTTTTTGTCAAGAGAGTTAACAATAGAGTTAACAATTTTATACCTAGTAGGCTAGTTGTATATGTGGATCAAATAGTCATAGCAATAAGTAATTTAAAGTACATTGCAAAAGTCAAAACAGAATTGATAAAAGGTTTGGAACTAACTTATCTGGGCCATCTTCATTACTATTTAATGGCATTAAAGTGAATAAAGTGATTAAAAATTTAAGATATCTTTATCACACAAGTAAATTTGGAATGGAAGACTCTAAATCACTCAACAAGCCCATGGACGAAAATATGAAGTTGACATCAAATGATACTATCGAGTTTGAAGATTAGACAACTCATTGGAAGTCTGGTCTATGTAACTACAACTAGACCAAACATTTCTTTTTTTATTAGTGTTATTTCTAGAATCATCTAACAGTCGAGAAATTCGTTGAGTGGCAGCAAAGAGATTTATTTGATATCTATAGCAAACTCATAATTTTGAGTTAAAATATACCGAGGCAACTAATCTAGTTGGATATATATTTAGAATATGTAGGTGATTTTGAAGATGCGAAAATTAGTTTAGGGTTCCTAATAAATTTAGAATCAATATTTGTTACTTAAAAGCCAAATAAATAACCAATGCCAACACTTTTGTTAGCAAAAGAAAAATATATAGCAGCTTTAGAGGCAACCAGGATGACAATACTTTTTGAGGATTTGTAGGAAAAATAGGTTTCATCAACACTACTCATTGGTGACAACACTTCTGTAATCAAAATGACAACAAATCTGGTACTTCATTACTAAACTAAGTGCAATACTAAATTCCATTTAATTCAGTGTCAAATTGATATACTCTTCAACTGTAGAGCAATCAGCTGATATCCTGAGAAAATGCGTAGAAGAGAAAATTTTAAAATCCTAGGTTATAGTAAACAAGAGTAATAATAATATTTTTACAAATATGGTATGTAAATACATGCTTCGCATCTCACTTTAATTAATATGGTTTATATTTCCATTTCATTTTCATTTTCATTTTTGTAATCCAGTTTCTAGGTTTGACAGCCCCCTCTAGTGCGGGAAATTTTGTCTCCATCCCCGACTGCTTGGGATGGTGCTGTCCTCAAAATCACCTTTTTTTTCCTTGGAGGGTGGGGTCATTGTGGAATATTGAAATTTCCAAGGCACTGGCCGAGTAGGGAGGCATATCAAAAGCTTCCAATTACCATTAATTAAACATGTCAGCAGACCACCATGGTTAAGCTACTCAGAGTATGGTTAGATTTTGTATATCAAGATTGGCAAGATGATATATTCTAAAGACCCGGTGCAATATACTTTCTAAGCCTCAACTTACAGGACAAAAATCAATATCATTTGATGACTTTAGGATTTGTGATAAGCCATGACCTATCTTCTATTAAGTTGTTGTAGGATAGATAGTTTAGGAAGTTCTTGGATAATATATACGTTGAACATTTTCTTATCAACTGTGTTTTCTATAGTTGAATTTTTATCTTTCTGTGATTAGGATGTTTCATATAGCATATGTTATGTGGCCAGAAGAAAATGATGTCTATCGGAATGAGAATGCTCGATAGTTTTTGATTAAGGTAACCAGTGTTTTGAAAGGACCCAGAATGAGAACGCTCAATAGTTATTTACGCCCAATAGTTATGTAAAATAAAAGGTTATCAGACAAAAGAGTTATTTATTGAGAGAGACCCACTTAGTGTGTGTAGAAGATTGTTGAAATAAGAAGTGAAATAAAC